>NW_026136702.1:2004423-2186923 GCF_905237075.1 Dicentrarchus labrax
AAGTTAATATGTCTTTGCTACACACTGCAGCATCACACTCAACACATGCTGCATGAACTGTTGAGACAAATACAGTTCGGAGCCCTTCAGACAAACTCTGAGATGATCACAGGTTCAACTGTTTGACATATGTCCCGCTGTATCCATGGCAACGACTCCAGTCCTCATCTGAAGCCTCTGGACCACCAGGATCCATGAGAACCTGCGAGAAAGCACAAGAACTCAGAGGAAGAAGTGAAGTTAGTAACATGCATTAATGGGACATGAATGAGTGCAGAGAGAGAGAGAGAGAGAGAGAGAGAGAGAGAGAGAGAGAGAGAGAGAGGAAGAGAGGAGCTTTGATTGTTTCCAACCTCAAAACCTCTGCAGGGAAGCATTATACTATAGGACTACAACTACCATGTACAGTCAGAGGGCTTCCCACAGCTGTTGTCACGGGCTCCACCTCCCTCACAGATGTCACCTGGTGGTTGCTGGAGCACACAACAACTCCTGAGTGTTAGAATGAAAAGTCAGATGAACTTCAGCGCCCTCTGCTGGTACTGAAGTTATGATGGCGGCGCGGATGTTACTGAGTGGCAGAATAAAATGAGACTATTGTACTTTTTACTGCACTACATTTATCTGACAGCTGCAGTTACTCTAAAAGAGTTCAAATGATCTCCACCTTGACTTCTAAAACAATAAAATACTTGTTACACATGAATGCATCAGTAGTAACAATCCAATGCTATCTTATATAACAGCGTAACACTCACAGGGCACACTGGGAGTCACCAGCAGGTTTATTTCTTTAAAACTTTATTGAACAAGAACAACAGACAGAAAGCATACACAATGGTGACATCACAGTGACATCAGGACAAGAATATTAAAGAAAACGGAATAAATTAGATAAATTGAAGGTTTTAAAAACTTCTTAGAGTAAAAACATTGTTTTAATGTTCAGTCAAAGACTGTTTGTGATTGGAAGATTCATGAATATGTGTTTTTGCCAACAATAAAATCAAATGAATAATATAGAAGTCATTAGCTTCAGCAGAGGAAACGCTGACATCATGACAAAGTGACAGAAATATTCAGTTCACTAAAACAACAACTAACATCAACGTCCTGTTTATATTTCTGCACAAACACTTTGGGAGGAAAATTAACTCAAATTGAAATTTTACACAAATAATGACACAAAAAATCTTAAACTTAAATCAGAAAATACACAAGAAAAAAACAGTGGAGTAGAGCTGTTTGACGTCAGACTTATGTGACACCATCTCTACTATAATAATGACTACATGTCAGTTTGATCACTTTTATATTTGTTCATGAAATGATTCTTTATGGAATGATTGATTTCCTCACTACAGCTGCTCCACAAGTTCACCTCTTTAACTGAAGTGATTTCTGTCCTTAAACCTGCAGATCCTCTCAAATTATTTGGACTTTCTCTCATTTCAAACAACTTCTGGACTCTTTCAGCTCGTCATTAGTTTCTGACTTTATACCTGATCTGTGCTGTTTGAAAATCCACCAACTCTCTGAATTTACAGCCTTTCATTGAATAAACAGCTGAATTGGTTCTTGCTCGGTAGTTTGGTTTACACTTCTTATGTCTCTCTTTTTAAAAGTAAAAATCTGATTTTTGTTTGTTTTATATGAGTTTCCTCAAACGAGCACACAGTCAGTGATGTATGGAAGTAGAAGTGAACAATACAAAGTGGAGAATGAAGCTGGATTTAATAAATCCTTCGATTTTATACAGTGTTGGGATCCATTTGGAGAGTTTTGCTTTGACATCATTTAGATGTGGTTTTCAGCATCATTTATTATCTAGAATAATCCCAAAACTTTGATTTCTTTTGATTTCAACCTGACTTATCAAAGTTTGTACATTTGTTCCATGATGACCAAAGATGATGAATTTAGTTTGTTCAAATCAAAGCCACTCTTTACACCTTGGACTTTAAAGAAAACAAAGTTTTAGACTCAAACTGAATATTTGTTCACACTTTAATATTTGAGTCATAAAAACACTTTCCCTCTAACTGTGGGTTAAAAAAAAAGATTTGAAAATCAAGCAGCCACATTTGATCGATGATTGATTGATGAGTTATAGAAGATCAATTCTTTCAATCATTTCCTTCATCTCTACGTCTGCAGGCTGCACTTTACCCTCACTCATGATCCCTTCATCCCACCATCCTTTGCTCTTCTCTTCCTTCAGCCTCCTTTTCCTCATCTATTACAGTAAACACAACAGGTTGGTACTAACTAACATCAGCTGTGTGTGATCCTGTACAGACTGAACTATCTGGTCAGCAGTGAGAAAGTTTGTCTCTCCCTCCTACAGAGGACACAGAGACACTGAGGAATCAGACCAGAACCTGAACCCGAACCCAGGATAAAGAGGTTCAATGAATGTGGTGTTGAAGGTGTGGAGGTGGATCAGTGTGTCAGAGGAGACTCTGTAGAAGGACAGAGTGCCAGCAGGACAGTCCACATACACTGCTACTCTACCAGAGGAGGAGGAGGAAGAGGAGGAGGAGGAGGAGATTAATGTTTTTCTGTTATTGTGACAGACAGAGTAACCACCATCAGAACACTCCAGACTCCAGGACTGATCATTCCTTCCAAAAAAACAATCTGTGCTGTTTCCTTTCCTGTTGATTCCTCTGTAACTCACTGATATAGAAACCCATAGTCTCCACTCGACCTCCCAGTAACAGCGACCAGTCAGACCATTTCTGCACAGCAGCTGAGGTCGGTAGTCAAATCTGTCTGGATGATCAGGATATGGCTGATCCTCCTTCACAACTATCACCTTCCTGTTGTTGTCAGACAGTTTGATCTTTCTGTTTACTGTGTTTGTGTCGACTGTGAGTTCACAGGAATCTGATGGAGAGAACAAGACACAATACAGCTGCAGTTATTGATCTATCATCTGATCATTGATTGACACTTTGATGATGACATCAGAGCTGTGAATGAGTGATGTCACAGTCTGAAGATGGTTGAATGTGTGCTGCTTTGTTTTCATGAATCAAATTAAAAACACACTTACACTTCCTCAGACCTGGTCTCAACCATCGGACTCCAGCAGGCTCCACCCTGAAAGGAGGAGGGGGGTCAGACCAGTACATCCTCTTTCAGCATGAAAACATGGACATTACATCACTGTCATAGACAGAGGTTATTCTCTACAAATGGACTTACATCTTCACATGGAACACTTATTATTCATCAGCTGATATTCTTTTAGTTAAGTGGAGCTTCTTATTGGCTGATTGTTACAGCTCATTTTTTTTACCTATTGATGATGATGTATTGTTATTTGCATTATATTGACAATCATCAAGTTCATCAAGTTCTAACATGATATCGACCAGCTGCCAGGTGCAACATGATCATCCCCCTGGAGATGTGTTTTTGTCACCTGCTAAATCTAAGTCCAATATTCACTCTCTTTAGCTCTGTGTTTGCTCTCTAGCAACTCCTGAGGGAAATATCTGGCTCTGTAGCTGCTAAATGCTCCACTGTGTTCACTACCTGCTGACCACAGTGTACAGTGGCTTTATCAGAGCTTGGTGGATGAAAACTTTTGTTGCTGGAAACCCTGAGACTGAACCAGATTCTTAATGTTCCACAAAACCAAAACTAGGAGATAAAAGAGACTAAAAAGCTCTGTGAAGTTGCAGAGGTCTAAACAATTATCCGTCAGTTTATCACACCACAGCACACTTCACCATTACACAGAGTCTCTTGATCCTTTGTCAATATAGAAATATTGATTGTTGGAGCTTTCAAATGACCATGTTTTGGGGCAAACAAGAGACTTCTTGTGTTTGTGTAATAATGACTGTTGTCTCTCAGAGGTAAAGGAGAATGTAGCCTGAAATTACTATGGAGCCTTAAAATCTCTGATGGAGGAGGTTGGGTGGATGGTTGGATGTACAAAGTGTATGACTTTGACACTGTTGTTCACATCTCTGTGTTGGATAATCCTGGGAACTGTTCCTGTCTGTGTTTATCCTCTTCATACCTGAGAGTGTCCAGTCTCCAGTTTGGATCCTCTAGTCCAGCAGACAGTATCTTCACTCCTGAGTCTCCTGGATGATTGTAGCTCAGGTCCAGCTCTCTCAGATGGGAGGGGTTGGAGCTCAGAGCTGAGGCCAGAGAAGCACAACCTTCCTCTGTGATCAGACAGCCTGACAGCCTGCAAACACACAGAACACATTACATAATAAACATGTTCATGGAAAGAGACTGAAACTAAATAAACAAAACAGGTGTCAAATCCTACAAGCAGAGACAATGTTATGGAATTTATGATTTTATCCACTTAAGCAATGTGGTGTAATTTTTCTACTATAAAATAACAGCTTTTTGATGTTACGCTGACTTGTACCAGGATGAATGGTTCCTCTGTACGCCTGTTCTTGCACAGTGTAATATTTGGTTTTTGGTTGGGCTTTCATGTGAATCAGAACATATGTGTTCATCAGTTGAACACATTGATGGATCCTGACCTGAGAGTTTCCAGTGTGCAGTGTGGACTCTCCAGTCCAGCAGACAGAAGCTTCACACCTGAATCCTGCAGGTTGTTGTTATTCAGGTCCAGCTCTCTTAGACTAGAGGACTGGGAGCTGAGAACTGAGGACAGAACTTCACAGCTTCTCTCTGAGAGGTTACAGCCACTCAGTCTGAAGAGACAGAATAACATTTGTATTATAATTAAATTACATTTGATAAGATATTCAAGGGATGATACAAGCTGTACATTATATGGTTGTAAACATATGATACAGTGGTTAGGAACCAACCAGTGTGAAGGGTTTAAAATCCAGGGTTTGAGAGCAGGAAATAAATGTACTAAATGTTCTCAATCTGAAGAACAGAGCTCTCCTCGTCTGTCTTTCCCTTTGTCACTCTCCACTCTCCACATCTCCTTATTTTATCTTCTGCTTTGGTCTCATTTCCTCTCCTGTCCTCTCTCCTGTCCCCTGCAGCAAACATTGCGGGGGTTGGACTATGAAAAAAAAACTGAATTTGCCTGTTATATATATTAAGTATTTAATTTTTTTACAAACTTATTGCAAATGTAAAATATTAGAATCCATAATTAAAAGTAGATACTATAAAATACTTTCAGACCTCCACAGAGGAGGCAGATCACTGAGGAGTGATGGTTAAGACCTGTAAGAATACAGTCCTGATTGTGTGATCTGTTATTGTGCATATGACCCCGGCAGTTAAACGTCAGTGAAAGTATCTTTGGTTACTTGGTTAGCTCTTCCTCTAACAGCTCACTGTGGCTGCTCCTTCTTGTTCCATTACTCCCTGACATATTTCAAACCGATCCACTCTTAAAAACTGTCAAAAATTGTCATTTTCTTGTTTTGTAGATACATTTTAGATGAACAATAGTGGGCTGCCAGCGTCAAGCTCACAGACAAACACTTTTTATTTCCTGTGACGACTACTGGTCAACCAATATGGGACTTTTAATGGCTGATGCCGATATTTACTGAGCAAAGCTACAGGCCTATTTAGAATGCTGATATCAAGACAAAGAAAAGTCATGTATAATTCAATTCTGTTCTACAGGAAATTCAGGCATATGTTTACCACAGGAGAGTTGTAGTACAGGGGTCAAAACCAACCTTTTCAACACTTTCCCAAAAAGGAGGAAACATTGTTCCATAGCAGGCACACTGACCAGGCTGCCTGCAGATGTGTCTGGAGATATTTTTTGTATCAGCCTTGTGAGCACAAACATCGGCCAATACTGAGTAGTAGAAGGACCAGGAGGAGAGTTTTTCTCCAGTTAAATGCTTTAAATTTGAAGCTGTCGCAGCAGGAAGTATTCTGTTTGCATCAGAAGTGACTTAATACTGCTTTTTTCTGGGAATGTCCCCATTGATATTCAGTTTGTAATATTGTAAATATAAAAATACTTTCATCAATGGCTGTGCTGTGGACCAGATGGGTTGGATGTGGCCTGCGGGCCACCAGTAAACTATGAAAGTGAAAGATTTTGTCAGTGGAGACAAATGGCCAACGGGCTGATGTTTACCTTTACTAAACACCAACTATACTGTGATCTGACCTGAGAGTTTCCAGTGTAAAGTGTGGACTCTCCAATTCAACAGACAGCAGGTTCAGTCCTGAATCCTGCAGGTTGTTGTTACTCAGGTCCAGCTCTCTCAGACTAGAGGACTGGGAGCTGAGAACTGAGGACAGGACTTCACAGCTTCTCTCTGAGAGGTTACAGTCACTCAGTCTGAAAAGACAATAACAAAGAAAAAAACAAGCAGTTAATTGAAAAGTATTTAAGTAATAAAAAAGAAATCCAACTCTCTCTGTACTTACAGAGCTTTGTTGGAGGCTTTGACCACTGGCAGCAACCTCAGAAAAGCCTCCTCTGAAGCAGAGTATTTCTTCAGATCAAACACGTCCAGATCTTTTCCTGATGACAGTAAGATGAAGACCAGAGCTGACCACTGAGCAGGAGACAGTTTATCTGTGGAGAGACTTCCTGAACTCAGGTACCGTTGGATCTGATCCACTAGAGAACGATCATTCAGTTCATTCAGACAGTGGAACAAATTGATGCTTTTCTCTGCAGAGGGAGTCTCTTCGATCTTCTTCTTGATGTACTGGACTGTTTCCTGATTGGTCTGTGAGCTACTTCCTGTCTGTGTCAGCATACCTCGTAGGAGATTCTGATTGGTCTGCATTGAAAGACCCAAGAGGAAGCGGAGAAACAAGTCCAGGTGTCCATTTGGACTCTGTAAGGCCGTGTCCACAGCACTCTGGTGGAGATATTTTAGATTCTGTTTGTGTTTAAATAATTTAGACTTCAGGGATGTTGTTTGTTGTTCTGCCAGCAGATTGACTCCAGAGTTGATGAATGTCAGATGGACATGAAGAGCAGCCAGAAACTCCTGAACACTCAAGTGGACGAAGCAGAAGATCTTGTCCTGGTACAGTCCTCTCTCCTCTTTAAACATCTGTGTGAACACTCCTGAGTACACTGAGGCTGCTCTTAAATCGATGCCACACTCTGTCAGGTCTGATTCATAGAAGATCAGGTTGCCTTTCTGCAGCTGCTCAAAAGCCAGTTTTCCCAGCGACTCAATCATCTTCCTGTTCTCTTGACTCCAGTGTGGATCTGTCTCAGCTCCACCATCATACTTGACGTTCTTCAGTTTTGACTGAACCACCAGGAAGTGGATGTACATCTCAGTCAGGGTCTTGGGCAGCCCTCCTCCCTCTCTGGTCTTCAACACATCCTCCAGAACTGTAGCAGTGATCCAACAGAAGACTGGGATGTGGCACATGATGTGGACGCTTTGCGATGTCTTGATGTGGGAGATGATTCTGCTGGCCTGCTCCTGATCTCTGAACCTCTTCCTGAAGTACTCCTCCTTCTGTGGGTCAGTGAACCCTCTGACCTCTGTCACCATGTCAACACACTCAGGAGGGATCTGATTGGCTGCTGCAGGACGTGTGGTTATCCAAAGGTGAGCAGAGGGAAGCAGATTCCCCCTGATGAGGTTTGTCAGCAGCACATCCACTGAGCTGGACTCAGTGACATCAGTCAGGATCTCATTGTTATGGAAGTCCAGAGGAAGTCGACACTCATCCAGACCGTCAAAGATGAACACAACCTGGAACTCTTCAAACCTGCAGATTCCTGCTTCTTTGGTTTCAGTAAAGAAGTGATGAACAAGTTCCACCAAGCTGTACTTTTTCTCTTTCAGCACATTCAGCTCTCTGAAAGTGAATGGAAATGTGAACTGTATGTCCTGGTTGGCTTTGCCTTCAGCCCAGTCCAGAGTGAACTTCTGTGTTAAGACTGTTTTCCCAATGCCAGCCACTCCCTTTGTCATCACTGTTTTGATTGGCTGATCTCTTCCAGGTGAGGCTTTAAAGATGTCTTCTTGTCTAATTGTTGTTTCTGGTCTGTCTGGTTTCCTGAATGCTGTTTCAATCTGTCTGACCTCATGTTCATCATTGACCTCTGCAGTCCCTCCCTCTGTGATGTAGATCTCTGTGTAGATCTGGTTCAGACGGGTTGGGTTTCCTGCTTTAGCAATCCCCTCAAACACACACTGGAACTTCTTCTTCAGGTTAGATTTAAGTTTACGCTGACAAACTCCAGAATGACTTCCTGAATGAATACACAAACACAGTGGTTAATTAGTTAAACAAGTATTTCAGCATTTAATTTTCCATAAAGAACTTTTATCTGAATATAGTTTGGTCCATCTCTTGAGACATCAGTAAATGTCTCATTTATCCAGCGTGTTAAATCTTTAGAGAAATCCTCTTACTGCTCTGCAGACGGTCAGCCAGCTCCTCCTGCTTCATTCTCCTCAGGAAGTGCAGTGTGATCTTCAGAAATGCCTCTCTACTGCTCTTCCTCTTCTCCTCATCCTCACCATCCAACACCTGCTCACCTTCCTTTTGACTCTCTAAGCATTCTGGGTAATCTGAACTCAGAACATTCTGGATTGTCTTCAGCTCATTCTTCACAAAAGTGACAATGTTGTCCTCCAGCAGCTGGAAAAGAATATTATATGAATGACTCAATCAAAGTCAAAGCATGGAAGCAAACATTAGATCCATGTTGGACAGACTGACAATCCACTGGTCTAAAAAGTGCAGCATGGAGATTATTGTGAACACAATAGATGTAAAAGTAGTTGTTGTCCAAGTACATACCATAAATATGGAGTCCAGGTGTGTTGGATGCTGCTGGGCAGACTCACCACTGGGAACCTCTGAGCTCTCCTGGTCCACTCTGTGGAGGAATCATGAAGAATGAGCTCACATTATGTCTGTCCACACAGAGACAAACACAAGGTAAAGGTCCATGAAGTGATATTTGGATGTGAACAATGAATCTGATGACTCTGTAGTGGTAAAGGTTTACTAGTCCTGCTGATCCCACTGAGAATCGACAGCTCAGTGTTTAGTTTCAGCAGTCAGTTTGGTTCCTTCCCAACAGCTCTAACCACCCATAAAACACCCATCTGTATAGCTCTCCCTCCCTTACTGTACACTGCTGAAGGGCCCTGGAACAAGGCACAGAGAACCTCCAGCTAAAAACTGGAGATCTCACAACCGAGAGTCTGAAAAAAACACATAATTTTGTTTTCATCATCAGTTTTAAATCCTCACCTTTCATGAACAGAGTGGTGGCCATCTTTGAAGAATATAAGACGACCCTTAGAGTGGTCACTCTTCATGGACACACAGCTGGGTTCAGGTTCAGGACAGTCTGGTCTCTGATGGATCCTGATAGAAAGAAATTCATTAAAGCTCACATATTCAGAACCATTCTCACTGAATCAAAGACTTTGTGAAATGATGTGTAACTTGAAATGTTTGAATACAGGGCTGGACAATAAGAACAATGTCTTCAATTACTGACATTATGGACGTGTTACTGAACACAATTTACTGATGTCACAAACTTCAACACACTGTCTGAATTCCATATAATTAAAGTGAGAGCAGCTACAACATCTAACCAGCGAGCAATCAGTCCAGTCCAGAAGAGCAGAATGTGAAACTGGTCAGACTGGAATGAATCAGGACAAACATCAACAGTGAGCAACATGAGGAAGGAAATCTGCTCTGATTGATTCAAACACATTACTTATACATTTCTCATTATGAAGCTGAATGTTTCTCCTGGTACTGATTTGAGATCAGATTGTCCAGCCCTGTTTGAATACTGACAACTATGTACTTGCTCAGATAAATGTCTTTGTTTCAAATCAAACAAAGCCTTTGTAACATGGAGAAGAGTCATGGACAGTTAGAGATCCTCATCTCACCTCTGAGCTTTGGTCCTTGTGTCATGTTCCCCACACAGAGTGCTTTTAGAGGGAGGGACTCCCTCCTCTCTGTCCTCACACTGATTCATAGCAGAGCCCACACCTTTACACAAACACACAGCAACATTCAGCATACAGCTCATTCAGCTTAATACTAAATACGATCTGATCTGACAGTTTCCATGGCACAGTAGAAATGTTGTTGACACATTGAGCTGCAGTATCTAAGAAATAACGTTCACAATGCTCTTTAGTCTGTTGGATTGATTGAACACTAGAGGAATACATTTCATGTTTCTTTTTCACTTTTCACTTCTATTTGACTGACATTGAAAAGCTCTTGTTACTCTTTTTCCAAGTCTACTATATCAAGTCAGAGCATGCAGTGGCAGCTAGTCCAATAATCCAAAATCAGTCCTGTTACCTTGGCAGCTGCTGTTGAATTCACATCCACATCAGCTCCCAGAGACTTTCTACCTTCATCTGTAGAGGAAACACTGAGAGCAGAGCTGAAAGCATCAGTCCAATCACTGATCATGAACTCATTTAATACTTTACATAATTTCCCCTGTAAAGCTATCAGCTGCTTGTCCACTGATTGGCTGTTTCTCTCTGTTTTATCTCAGTGTCAGTTGAATCCCTTTGGCTTTTGATTGGTTTGGACCAAGTTCACTAACTTAAAAGTGAAGTGAAAACTAAACTATAAACTAAAACTTAGTGTTAAAAAATAATTTTAGTTCACTGAAATAAAGAAAAACTAGACTTTAAAGAAAAAGAAAAAGAACTCAAACGACATCGTGGACTTAAAATGTGCAGAAAATGTCTTTTTGTATTTGTAATTGAATACACTTTTTAAAAAATAGAGTCTTTAAAAGTTAGAAGTCTCATAAAAGTTATACCAGCTCAACATATGTTAGAGAGATTGTATTTAATAAAAGTTAAGCATAAACTTCCATTATTAAATCATGACTATTTATGAATTGTATAAAATAACTGAAACCAACTCAAACCTCTACTGAATGAGCTGCATACTTTAATGCTTGAATGACATCTGCATCTCAACGAAAACAAAATGGTGGAACATAAGAAGGTGTTCACACTGAATGATTTCTGCTCTTAATTCACTCTGTCTGCATTATAAAGAAACTCACATGAACTCCATCTTACAGGATCATAGTGGACTGACAGGGACACTGAGACCAGCTATAAACCTCACTGACCACCATCCAAACCTCCAGCCTCTGGAACTGCACGCTGAGCCCACTGTGATGTGTTTAAATGCCCTCTGATAACGTTTGTCTAAAAGGCTCTGAACTGTATTTCCATAACCTGCAAATGATTAAAGCCAGTCTATGTTCAAAATCAAAATTTAATACATCAATAGAGCCACATCAAAAACAACTACACTAATCCTTACCTTATAGACCGCTGATTCCATCATAATAATACACTGTCACAGAGTTTATAGAGTCACTGATTAACAGAGTAGAAATGGTCATTTGATCTATGAGAGCACTTTGACCAACAAACAAACATTAAATCTGAGCCCTCATAAAATAACTGAAGTATTAAAGTCCAAACTGAAGTCCAGTATCAGACTTCAATCTAAGGACTGTTTCTGTTTTATAGATTTATAGGTTTATTATGAGTCAATGTTCAAGTGAAAGAGAAGACAGACAGAAGCAACAGCAAGTTAGTAAGAATGAACAGACAGGTTTATCATTAGTCTGCAGTCTGATTTGATTTTTGTCTCATCAGGAAATAAAATCTGTTTCTACGTGAAGACTTTAAAGACAGCGAGCTGGAGTTCCAAGTATTTGTTGTCAGATCAACCTTTTGTAGGAGTCCTGTATCTGATTAGTGTTTGAGAGTAATATTCCTCTGAGCTCTAGGGGGCATATAAAGGCTGAGGCTGGGTTATATAATATATTTAATATTTTATAAACTATGCATGAGACTCTATTTGTCAGTTATTAGTTTTTATAATAATATTCATTATAAAACATTCACAATGTAGTTGACTTTACCTTGTAACCAACTATTTAGGTTATTATTTTTTCCAAGTGGAAATTCAGGTTCATGTCGGGCACGCACTGAATTTTTGGTCAGGTCTGATATTTTGGGCCCAATCAAAGCTCTAGTTCATGCTCATAAGCACAGATGTTGCTAATAGGAGCGAGGTAAACAGGGTTGACTTAACTGTAGTGAATAAGAGCTCATCTGTAGCAGCTACTGGCTACTGGTTGGGCTGAGTGGTTTAGTCGTGTGCTCGGACAAACTTGTACGTCTTTGTTCAGTATTTTCTTTGTATTTGTTCTGTGTTGAAACTGACAGACAGTACAGAGTATGGACACAAATAAAGTATCCTGTTGGTAAAGACTAAATATATATTTACATGTCTGAATAATTCAAGTGTAGTTATCGAAGACAGGAGGTCAACACATGAAGCAACAAGGAGCCGCTCGTCTGGGATGAAACATCAGAGCCTGTAAAGAATCAGTTCACTTACACAGTTTCTTCCCATGAGCTTCATCACTCTGCTGTCTGGACCAGGTCTGTGTAGAAAAGGAGTTTTGTGTTGAGTGGGACGATGCGCTCCATCAGGATGAAATGCTCTGTTTCTTCATCAGTCCTCTGTGTTTGCAGGCTGCACTCTGACACGGCATCACTCAGTTTATACGACTTCATGTGATCAAAGTTTAACTCACAGCAGCTTCCTGCTGCCACTGACTCATTGGAACAAACCTGAGAGCAGATAAACCTCTGTATCACTCAAACACTGTTAGTGGCTTTAATTTAACATATGAATTCACTTACAAGGTGACTGAATGTTCCCTTTCTTATCACCGTGTTTGCTTTTACTGATTATTCCTCTGCTGAATCTAATGACTTCTGTATTATTCATTGGATTTTGTTGCTGGCAAAAACACATATTCATAAATCTTCCAATCAAAAACTATAAAAAAAATTTAAATACTGTACTCTAAGAACAATAAAGTTTTTGAAACCCTAAATTGATCTACTTTATTCCATTTTTTTTTATATTCTTGTCCTGATGTCACTGTGATGTCACCATGTATGATGTCTGTCTTTGTTGTGCTTGTTTAATAAAGTTTTAAAGAAGGAAACCTGCTGGTTCACTCTGTTGGTAGTTGAATCTGTAACATGGCATCATATTTTATAAACTACTCACATGTTTTATCTGTAAAATCTGAACGTGTAAATGAACTGCTGCTGTGAGATAAATGAAGTGCAGTAAAAAGTACAATTGTCCCATTTTTTTCTGCCACTCTGTAACGTCTGCGTCAGATGTTTCTGTTGCTGGTTTAGAACAGTGTGTTCACAAATATTAGTATTATACCTCACACGGGGCACCATTTGTTGGGGATTACAATGGTTTAAAGTGGCACCAAACTATCAAAATTATCAATCATCAAAGATGGTAATGTCTGTGTCTGTGTGTCTTAGGGTGTGCATTAATGGTTGGTCAGACAAAAAGAAACAAATGAATGTCTGATTTTTTGCAACAGTCAGATCTGAAGTCACTCTAGATCCACATCATGTCGGACACTTCGGGACTATGACCAGTTGACACTGGAATCTGTAAAAGATCTGATAAGTATTAGATCTGAACAATAAATCTGAATGGAGTACTAAGGTGGGCCCTTAATTATTCAGAAAAAAACACCACCAAATAACCACCTGTGCCAGTGTGCAGCAGCAGAGCAACATACTTCAGTCCAGAAAGGCAAAATCACGAAGTTAGAGTTCCTGACTAGCTGCTTGTACTCCCAAAGACAAAGACAACTGTTTAACACAGGAAATAAATTCAAACTACGACAGGCACATGATGTAACATTAGGGCAACATGATCTCCACCTATTGTGGATGATTTCCAAACACGAAACAGCCTGTAACTGTGTCACTTCAACTGACAGGATGCACTTTATGTTTGTAACACATGCCCCCATCAGGTGCAATAGCAACAACAAAGTGGAGTGATGAAGAAGAAACACTTTCAGGTCAGTATTTGATGTTTTCATGACTGTATTTATTAAAGCTCTGGACAGGAAACAGCAGTTTCTATAAATTTTTTATCATTTTATATCATCAGAAGGTTTGAAACTCTCTTCTTATCAACTGTTTGCGCACATTTGCAGGTACCTTTAACTTTTGCCAGACAACAAAATACATTTTCACCAATAAAAATAATATTAATAGTATATTAGTTCAAATTGATAAGAAAGGTATCTCAAGTCTTGTGGCTGGATTATATTATATTTTAGACATCATGTTGTGGGACAAAGGGAGGTGGACGGAGTGGCCA
Organism: Dicentrarchus labrax; assembly: GCF_905237075.1. Taxonomy (NCBI): domain Eukaryota; kingdom Metazoa; phylum Chordata; class Actinopteri; family Moronidae; genus Dicentrarchus; species Dicentrarchus labrax. Next base: position 2,018,596 of record NW_026136702.1, read on the forward strand.
AAAATCATCGACGGACTTTGCTAATCTTAAATTGTTAAATATAATTTAAATATGTCAGTCTGTTTGCATTTTCCAAGCCAATCAGTATTTATCAAAATAGCTAATTCACAACTTTGCAATAATTCATGAACACACTGAGATATCAACGTGAAAACGGGGGTGCCACAGATAAAAGAAATATATCTCGCAATTAGCTTCATGGATTCGTAAAAAAAAAAATCTTTGTAGGATTTCACATCATGTCTCAGTTGATGAAATTTGGTAATGATTGATTAAAGTGGCCATGACTTCTTACAGCAAATCTAAATTTAACATTCATATTCATATTTCACATTCCAAAATTAAACAAATCAGAATAAATCACATGTATGTACATTCACTGAACTGTGACAAAGGTTTGCCTCAAGGTTACCTATGGACAATTCAGAAATCTGTCTCTATATTGTTTAGAATATGCTGAATAAATTGATATCTGTAAGTCTTCATTCAATTGCTACCAAAATCCACACAGACATCATTTAGAATATCATGTTTCAAACAGTGTTCAAACGATGTATCTGCAGTAACTATAAATGTCTTACCGAAATTAGTACTGTATGCACAACATTTTCTATTTTACCAAATGTTGGATCAAAGATCAGAAAAATATTTGACAATACACCAGAAAGCAGCAGAATGTTGTGATTTTCTTTAGAGTTTGATCCTAAAAATGTTATTATAAAAGTTATAGAAGAAAAACAATTCTTTCAATAATTTCTTTCATCTCTACGTCTGCAGGCTGCACATTACCCTCACACATGATCCCTTCATCCCAGCCTCCTTTGCTCTTCTCTTACAGTAAACACATCAGGTTGGTACTAACTAACATCAGCTGTGTGTGATCCTGTACAGACTGAACTATCTGGTCAGCAGTGGGAAAGTTTCTCTCTCCCTCCTACAGAGAACAATTCAATTCATAACAAAAGTTATCGCAGAACACTTCAAATCGAGCAGGTCTAGACCGTACTCCTGACAAAATGATTAACAGAGACCCAACAGGATAGACCCTGGCTGTAGGTGGGTGGCTGTTTGCCTCGACCAGTTGGGGTTAGAGAGAGCGAGAGGGAGAGAGGGGAGGTAGAGGACACAGAGACACCGAGGAACCCGAGCAGAACCCAAACCCAAACCCAGGATAAAGAAGTTCAGTGAATGTGGTGTTGAAGGTGTGGAGGTGGATCAATGTGTCAGAGGAGACTGTGTAGAAGGACAGAGTGCCAGCAGGACAGTCCACATACACTGCTACTCTACCAGAGGAGGAGGAGGAGGAGGAGGAGGAGGAGGAGGAGGAGATTAAAGTTTTTCTGTTATTGTAACAGACAGAGTAAGAACCATCAAAACACTCCAGAGTCCAGGACTGATCATTCCATCCGAAAAAACAATCTATGCTGTTTCCTCTCCTGCTGATTCCTCTGTAACTCACTGATATAGAGACTCCTCCTCTCCACTCAACCTCCCAGTAACAGCGACCAGTCAGACCATTTCTACACAGCAGCAGAGGCCAGTAGTCGAATCTGTCTGGATGATCAGGATATGGCTGATCCTCCTTCACAACTATCACCTTCCTGTTGTTGTCAGACAGTTTGATCTTTCTGTTTACTGTGTTTGTGTCGACTGTGAGTTCACAGGAATCTGATGGAGAGAAAAAGACACAATACAGCTGCAGTTATTGATCTATCATCTGATCATTGATTGACACTTTAATGATGACATCAGAGCTGTGAATGAGTGATATCACAGTCTGAAGATGGTTGAATGTGTGCTGCCTTGTTTTCATGAAGCAAATTAAAAACACACTTACACTTCCTCAGACCTGGTCTCAACCATCGGACTCCAGCAGGCTCCACCCTGAAAGGAGGAGGGGGGTCAGAACAGCAAATCCTCTTTCAGCATGAAAACATGGACATTACATCACTCTCATACACAGAGGTTATTCTCTACAAATGGACTTACATCTTCACATGGAGCACTTATTATTCATCAGCTGATATTCTTTTAGTTCAGTGGAGATTCTTCTTATTGGCCGATTGCTACAGCTCATTAATTTCACTTATTGATGATATATTATTATCAGCATTATATTGACAATCATCATAAAGTTCAGACTTAGTTTCCTCTACCAGTCAGTCAGTAAATCAAATGATTAAACCTGCACCAATTGATTTCTTTGTTCACTTGGGGTTCAGTGAAAACAAGCAGTAAACAATGACTGTTATCTGTCAGAAGTAAAGGAGAAAGTATCTTGAAATTGCTACAGAGCTTCAAAATCTCTGATGGAGGAGGTCGGGTGGATGGTTGGATGTACAAAGTGTCTGACTTTGACACTGCTGTTCACATCTCTGTTTTGGAGCATCCTGGCTACTGTTCCTGTCTGTTTTGATCCTATTCATACCTGAGAGTGTCCAGTCTCCAGTTTGGATCCTCCAGTCCAGCAGACAGTATCTTCACTCCTGAGTCTCCTGAATGATTGTAACTCAGGTCCAGCTCTCTCAGATGGGAGGGGTTGGAGCTCAGAGCTGAGGCCAGAGAAGCACAGCCTTCCTCAGTGATCAGACAGCCTGACAGCCTGCAAACACACAAAACACATTACATAATAAACATGTTCATGGAAAGAGACTGAAACTAAATAAACAATACAGGTGTCAAATCTAATAAACAGATACAATGTTATGTAGGTTATGATTGTATCCATGTTTTTGATCATGAGTAATGTAATCATAACTCGTAATTTACCACAATGGGACTGCAACTGCAGGGTCATCACATCAACAAATACCAAATATTACATAGTGTTGCCTTCATGTGAATCAGAATATATGTGGTCATCAGCTGAACACATCAATGGATCCTGACCTGAGGGTTTCCAGTGTACAGTGTGGACTCTCCAGTCCAGCAGACAGAAGCTTCACACCTGAATCCTGCAGGTTGTTGTTACTCAGGTCCAGCTCTCTCAGACTAGAGGACTGGGAGCTGAGAACTGAGGACAGGACTTCACAGCTTCTCTCTGAGAGGTTACAATCACTCAGTCTGAAAAGGCAATAACAAAAAAAAGCAGTTATTTGAAAAGCATTTTAGTAATTATAAAGAAATTAAAATCTCTCTGGACTTACAGAGCTTTGTTGGAGGCTTTGACCACTGGCAGCAGCCTCAGAAAAGCCTCCTCTGAAGCAGAGTATTTCTTCAGGTCAAACACATCCAGATCTTTTTCTGATGACAGTAAGATGAAGACCAGAGCTGACCACTGAGCAGGAGAGAGTTTATCTGTGGAGAGACTTCCTGAACTCAGGAACTGTTGGATCTCCTCCACTAGAGAACGATCATTCAGTTCATTCAGACAGTGGAACAGATTGATGCTTTTCTCTGCAGAGAGAATCTTCTTGATTTTCTTCTTGATGTACTGGACTGTTTCCTGATTGGTCTTTGAGCTACTTCCTGTCTGTGTCAGCATACCTCGTAGGAGATTCTGATTGGTCCGCAGTGAGAGACCCAAGAGGAAGCGAAGAAACAAGTCCAGGTGTCCATGTGGACTCTGTAAGGCCGTGTCCACAGCACACTGGTGGAAATGTTTTGGTTTCTGTTTGTGTTTAAATAATTTAGACTTCAGGGATGTTGTTTGTTGTTCTGCCAGCAGATTGACTCCAGAGTTAATGAATGTCAGATGGACATGAAGAGCAGCCAGAAACTCCTGAACGCTCAAGTGGACAAAGCAAAAGACATGGTCTTGGTACAGCCCTCTCTCCTCTTTAAACATCTGTGTGAACACTCCTGAGTACACTGAGGCTGCTCTGATATCGATGCCACACTCTGTCAGGTCTGATTCATAGAAGATCAGGTTGCCTTTCTGCAGCTGCTCAAAAGCCAGTTTTCCCAGAGACTCAATCATCTTCCTGCTCTTTTTATTCCAGTGTGGATCTGTCTCAGCTCCTCCATCATACTTGACGTTCCTTAGTTTGGACTGAACTACCAGGAAGTGGATGTACATCTCAGTCAGGGTCTTGGGCAGCTCTCCTCCCTCACTGGTCTTCAACACATCCTCCAGAACTGTAGCAGTGATCCAGCAGAAGACTGGGATGTGGCACATGATGTGGACGCTTCGCGATGTCTTGATGTGGGAGATAATTCTGCTGGCCTGCTCCTCATCTCTGAACCTCTTCCTGAAGTACTCTTCCTTCTGTGGGTCAGTAAACCCTCTGACCTCTGTCACCATGTCAACACACTCAAGAGGGATCTGATTGGCGGCTGCAGGTCGTGTGGTTATCCAGAGTCGAGCAGAGGGAAGCAGTTTCCCCCTGATGAGGTTTGTCAGCAGCACACCCACTGAGGTGGACTGTGTAATATCAGTCAGGATCTCAGTGTTGTGGAAGTCCAGAGGAAGTCGACACTCATCCAGACCGTCAAAGAGGAACACAACCTGGAACTCTTCAAACCTGCAGATTCCTGCTTCTGTGGTTTCAGTAAAGAAGTGATGAACAAGTTCCACCAAGCTGTACTTTTTGTCTTTCAGCACATTCAGCTCTCTGAAAGTGAATGGAAACGTGAACTGTATGTCCTGGTTGGCTTTGCCTTCAGCCCAGTCCAGAGTGAACTTCTGTGTTAAGACTGTCTTCCCAATGCCAGCCACCCCCTTTGTCATCACTGTTCTGATTGGCTGATCTCTTCCAGGTGAGGCTTTAAAGATGTCTTCCTGTCTGATTGTTGGTTCTGGTCTGTCTGGTTTTCTGGATGTTGTTTCAATCTGTCGGACCTCATGTTCATCATTGACCTCTGCAGTCCCTCCCTCTGTGATGTAGATCTCTGTGTAGATCTGGTTCAGAAGTGTTGGGTTTCCTGCTTTAGTAATCCCCTCAAACACACATTGGAACTTCTTCTTCAGGTTAGATTTAAGTTGATGTTGACAAACTCCAGCAAGATGTTCTTTATGAACACACAACAAAGAAGATCATTAAGTAATTAATAAAGAAAACATGACAGTTTCATTGCAATAGAGCATTGCTGCCCAGACTTTGTCATTTCAAGAGCAAAAATACAAATTTGGTGTCTCCCTATGACCCAAACTTACGGGGCTTTCACATCGCCAGTTGTAGTCATTTCAATGAGGGAAAGCGTTTGAGAATGAGGCCATTGTTGCCTACATCTAAGTGCACAGCTTTTGCTCTCAGTTCCCTGTGTTAAACTTCTAAAGGCACCTACGTAGCGGCAGCAGCCGCTATTCAATATGTGTCTTGGGTGAACACTAGTGCAGGTAGGCTGCAAACATTTACATTTATAATTATTAAAGCTACGGTCAGAAGAAAAGGAGTGGCCTCTCTTTGTATATTTTACATTTTTAATATAATGAATTACCATGACCCAATAAAAACTTTTGAGCGACCCATTTTGGCCTTCAAGAATGAGTATGTGAATATATTTTGGTCCATCTCTTGAGACATCAGTAAATGTTTCATTTATCCAGCGTGTTAAATCTTTAGAGAAATCCTCTTACTGCTCTGCAGACGGTCAGCCAGCTCCTCCTGCTTCATTCTCCTCAGGAAGTGCAGTATGATCTTCAGAAATGCCTCTCTACTGCTCTTCCTCTGCTCCTCATCCTCACCGTCCAACCCCTCCTTATCTTCCCTCTGACTGTCTAAGCATTCTGGATAATCTGAACTCAGAACATTCTGGATCTTCTTCAGCTCGTTCTTTACAAAAGTCACAATGTTGTCCTCCAGCAGCTGGAACAGAATATTATATGAATGACTCAATCAAAGGCAAATCATGGAACCAAAGATCAGATTTATGTTGGACAGACTGACAATCCACTGGTCTAAAAAGTGCAGCATGGAGATTATTGTGAACACAATAGATGTAAAAGTAGTTGTTGTACATGTACAGACCATAATGATGGAGTCCAGGTGTGTTTGATGCTGCTGGGCAGACTGACCACTGGGAACCTCTGAGCTCTCCTGGTCCACTCTGTGGAGGAGTCATGAAGAATTAGCTCACATTATGTCTGTCCACAAAGAGACAAACACAAGGTAAAGGTCCATGAAGTGATATTTGGATGTGAACAGTGAATCTGATGACTCCCTGTAGTGGTAAAGGTTTACTAGTCTTGCTGATCCCACTGAGAATCAACAGCTCAGTGTTTAGCTTCAGCAGCTCAGTTTGGTTCAGTCCCACAAGCTCTAACCAACCCATCCATATAGCTCTCCCTCCCTCACTGTACACTGCTGAAGTGCCCTGGTGAACCTCCAGCCGCTCCAGTGGAACAGCTCAGTGTTTGCTTGTATCAGACTGGTTATACTGGGCAGCTCCCAGTGTGAATGTGTTTGACTGTGTGAGTGCGAGGCAGCTGCTGCTGAAAAAGAGTGTTCAGACAATGTACTTGTCTTGTTAGATCTTAGTCCTGCATTTGACACCATTGACCATGATATCCTTTTACAAAGACTTGAACATCTTATTGGCATTAAAGGAACCGCACTATGCTGGTTTAAGTCCTATTTATCAGATCATTCTCAGTTTGTAAATATTAATGATGAAGCCTCCATAAACACTAAAGTTAGTCATAGAGTTCCACAAGGTTCCGACTCACTTTATATATGCTTCCCTTCTGCAACATTATTAGGAATCACTCCATTAATGTTATGCAGATGATACTCAGTTATATGTATCGATCAAGCATGATGAAAGAAAACAATTATCTAAATTCCAAGCATGCCTTAAGCACATAAGAACCTGGATGACCTGCAATTTGCTGATGTTAAACTTCAACAAAACTGGAGTTCTTGTACTTGGCCCCAAACACCTCTGAAACACATTATCTCAAGATGTAGCTACTCTAGATGGTATAATTACCACCGTCAGGAATCGTGGTGTTATCTTTGATCAGGATATGTCCTTCAACTCCCACATAAATCAAACCTCTAAGACTGCCTTTTTTCACTTACGTAACATAGCAAAAATCCGACACATCCTGTCACAGACAGAAATTAATTAATTCAGAATGCTACAGCACAAATACTGACAGGAACTAGGAAAAGAGATCATATTTCTCCTGTGTTAGCTTCTCTACACTGGCTCCCTGTAAAATTCAGAATAGAATTTAAAATCCTCCTCCTCACCTACAAAGCTCTTCATGGTCAGGCCCCTTCATATCTTAAAGAGCTCATAGTACCCTATTACCCCACTAGAACAATGCACTCTCTGAATGCATGGCTACTTGTGGTTCCTATAGTCTCTAAAAGTAGAACAGGAGCCAGAGACTTCAGCTTCCAAGCTCCTCTCTTGTGGAACCAGCTTCCAGTTTGGGTTCGGGAGGCAGACACCTTCTCCACATTTAAGAATAGGCGACGTTCCTCTTTGATAAAGCTTATAGTTAGGGCTGGCTCAGGTGAGTCCTAAACCATCCCTTAGTTATGCTGCTATAGGCCTAGACTGCCAGGGGACTTCCCATGATGTACTGAGCTCCTCTTTTCCTCTCCCTCTCTTTCTGGACATGTCCCACTAATTACTAACTTCCCCAGAGTTTTTTGTGCTTTCTCGTTTTTCAGGTTCTAATGGATCCTGGTGGTGCCTACTGCCCTGGTCCTGCTTGACTCCCACTGCCAATATTCCTGTTGTTATTATTATTATTGTTATTATTATTATTATTATTATTACAAGTCATTGGCATCATCTTCATCATCATTCTCTCTCTAACCTCACTAGGTCGAGGCCACCCACCTAGAGCCGAGGTTCTGCCTCTTAAAAGAGAGTTTTTTCTTTCTGCCTTCGCCAAGTACTTGCTCATGGTGGGAATTATTGGGTTTCTGTAAATAGTTTCATAAGGAGTACGGTCTAGACCTGCTCTATTTCAAAAGTTTCCTGAGATAACTTTTGTTATGAATCGGCGCTATACAAGTAAAATTGAATTTAATTGATTAACATGGTGTCAGAGTAGTGAGTTTCTATAAACTGCTGCAACTATTTGTTCACTTTGAAACTGAGGCTGTTGTAAATTGAGCTGATCAGACACAAACCATCACTGTCCATTTCACAACTGAGAGTCTGATGAAAAGACTTTTAGTTTCATCATCAGTTTGAAATCCTCACCTTTGATCAATAGAGTGGCGGCCATCTTTGAAGAATACAGGACAACCCTTAGAGCGGTCACTCTTCATGGACACACAGCTGGGTTCAGGTTTTTTCCTTCTGATAGAAAAACAGGATAAATTCTGCACTGCACCCACAACACACTGAGACAAAACCTGCCAGTGACTGAATACACCTACTGTAAACAGTGTATTTGTATCCAGGGAGTTCTTGGTTAGGATTTCTATAAAGTCAGTGTTTGATTTAGAAATGTTTCAGTGTATTTATTAAAGTTGTATTCAGTGCAGTGTGCAGTATAGGTGGGGAAATTATGCTGTCGAGTGACCATATCGGTCTAATTAGGATAAAAAGACGAACAGACAGTGAGTTTCTATAAACTGCTGCAACTATTTGTTCACTTTAAGAGGCTGTTGTAAATTGAGCTGATCAGACACATACCATCACCATCCATTAAAAGAGATTTCACAACTGAGAGTCTGATGAAAACACATAATTTTATTTTCATCATCAGTTCGAAAATCCTCACCTTTGATCAACAGAGTGGCGGCCATCTTTGAAGTCTATATAACGATCCATAGAGAGGTCACTCTTCATGGACACACAGCTGGGTTCAGGTTCAGGACAGTCTGGTCTCTGATGGATCCTGATAGAAAGAAATTCATTAAAGCTCACATATTCAGAACCATTCTCACTGAATCAAAGACTTTGTGAAATGATGTATAACTTGAAATGTTTGAATAGAGGGCTGGACAATAAGAACAATGTCTTCAATTACTGACATTATGGACGTGTTACTGAACACAATTTACTGATGTCACAAACTTCAACACACTGTCTGAATTCCATATAATTAAAGTGAGAGCAGATACAACATCTAACCAGCGAGCAATCAGCTCCTAGTCCAGCCCTGTTTGAATACTGACAACTACATACTTTTGCTGAGATAAATGTCTTTGTTTCAAATGGAGAATCAAAGCCTTTGTGACATGGAGAAGAGTCATGGACAGTTAGAGATCCTCATCTCACCTCTGAGCTTTGGTCCTTGTGTCATGTTCCTCACACAGAGTGCTTTTAGAGGGAGGGACTCCCTCCTCTCTGTCCTCACACTGATTCATAGCAGAGCCCACACCTTCACACAGACACAGCAACCTGCTGGGAGAGATCACACATCGTTCCTCTCAGTCACATGACAAACACACACAGCTCTGATTGGAGGAAGCAGCTCATTCAGCTCAATACTTAATACACTCATCTGACAGTTTCCATGGCAAAATAGAAATGTTATTGGCACTTTGAGCTGCAGTACTTTCATAATGCTCTGTAGTCTGTTGGATTGGTTGAAGACTAGAGGAATACACTTCAAGCTGCTTTTTTACTTTTCACTTCTATTTGACTGACTTTGAAAAGCTCTTGTTGCTCTTTTTCCAAGTCTACTATATCCAGTCAGAGCATGCAGTGGCAGCTAGTCCAATAATCCAAAATCAATCCTGTTACCTTGGCAGCTGCTGCTGAATTCACATCCACATCAGCTCCCAGAGACTTTCTACCTTCATCTGTAGAGGAAACACTGAGAGCAGAACTGAAAGCATCAGTCCAATCACTGATCATCACTTATTAAATACTTATTATTATATTATATATAACTTATTATATACATATTTTCTCCTGTAAAAACATCATCTGCTTCTCCACTGATTGGCTGCTTCTCTCTGTTTCCTCTCAGTGTCAGTTGAATCCCTTTGGCTTGTTGGACTGTTGCTCAGACTAAAGAAGCAGTTAGAAAACATGACTGTGAACTCTGGGAACTACTGATGGCCTTTTCTCATCACTGTCACACATTTCAAACTAATCAATTCATGGATCAATAGTGGTTTGTTATTGGATGGAGGAGATGCTGCTTGTTCTCATTGGTCAGTATTGAGGAAGAATGAGAGCAGAAAGCTGACATCAGCTGCTCTTCTACTATCAGTCCACTAGATGGCCTCATGGAGCTGCATTTATCTGACAGCTTTAGTTACTTTTACTTTCTTACTTTTTGACTTTGACTTGTACTGCTGTAGTTTTATATGGTAGGATTTGGGCTGTGTTTTGTTCTTTTGATTGGTTTGGACCAAGCCCACTAACACTTAACTAAAAACTAAAACTAAGTGTTAAAAAATGATTTTAGTTCATGGAAATAAAGAAAAACTTGACTTTAGAGAAAAAGAAAACGAACTCAAACAACATTGTGTACTTGCAAAACATTAAAAAAATTTAAATAAATTTAAAATATACAGACAATTTATTTTTGTATTTTCCATTGAATAAACTTTTACAGTTTATTCTAAACAAATGTTATAACACAGAGTAAAACTTTTTCAAAGTTTTTCAAGTTCAAAGTTTTGTATTTAATAAAAGTTGAGCATCGACTTCCATTATTAAATCATGATTTTAAAAGAATTATACAAAATAACTGAACTATATTTGAAAGACCTGAAGAACAAGCAAACCTCTGCTGAATGATCTCGATCCACAGGCTTCAGATGAGGACATCAGTCGTTGCCATGGATACAGCATAACAAACAGCTGAACCTGTGATCACCTGAGAGTTTGTCTAAAGGGCTTCGAACTGTATTTTTATAACGTACAAATGATTAGAATTCTGTTCATGTTCAAAATCAAAACTCAATACATCGATACAGCCACAAAATACCTATACTGGTCCTTACCTTATAGACTGCTTATTCCATCGTAATAATAATGTCACTGAGTTCATAGAGTCACTGATTAACAGAGTACAAATGGTCATTTGATCTATGAGAGCACTTTGACCAACAGAGGCCTCAAAAAACATTAAATATGAGCCTTTTATAATTAAATAACTGAAGTATCAAAGTCCAGACTCATCGGTCATCAGATCAGACTTCAATCTAACGACTGTATCTGTTTTATAGATTTATAGGTTTTTATTTAAATGTTTCAAGTGAAAGAGCTGACAGACAAACCCACAGACATGGTTCATCATTAGTCTCCTGTCTGATTCATGTATCTGATTCATGTTTGAGTGTAATATTCCTCCGAGCACAAGGGGGCGTATAAAGGCCGAGTCTGGACACAGGAACCTGATTGGACCCAACCCAACACACCGGGTTTGTGCACAAAACTGCTGCTGTAGGTCGCTGTTAACAATGCAGGAGACCGTGTTTGTTATTGATTAGTTTTTATAATAATGTTCAATATAAAATATTCACAGTGTAGTTGAGTTAGGTCTGATATTTTGGGCCCAATCAAAGCTCTAGTTCATGCTCATAAGCACAGATGTTGCTAACAGGAGAGAGGTAAACAGTTTTGACTGGCTAATCTTTAGCTGCTACTGGCTACTGGTTGGGCTGAGTGGTTTAGTCGTGTGCTCGGACGAACTTGTACGTCTTTGTTCAGTATTTTCTTTGTATTTGTTCTGTGTTGAAAACTGACAGACAGACAGACAGGGTATGGACAAAGTATCCTGTTGGTAAAGACTAAATATATTTTTAAATGTCACAGTAATTCAGCTTAAGTGCAGTTATTAAAGACAGGAGATCAACACATGAAGCTACAAAGAGTTTGGGAGGAAACATCAGAGACTGTAATAAATCAAAGTTCACTTACTCAGTTTCTTCCCATGAGCTTCATCACTCTGCTGTCTGGACCAGGTCTGGTTCTTCATCAGTCCTCTGTGTCTGAACCTGCAGCACTCAGCTCAGAAGTTTATACAACTTCATGTGACCAAAGTTTAACTCACAGCAGCTTCTTGCTGCCTCTGACACAATGGAACAAACATGAGCGCAGATAAAGTTCCTTATCACTCCTCAACACTGTTTTTAACATCTGAATTCACCTACCAGGTGACTTTGAATGTTCGCTTTCTAATCAACTTATTTGCTTTTACTGATTATTCCTCTGATGAAGCTAGTGACTTCTGTATTATTAATTTGATTTTATTGTTGGCACAAACACAAACCTTCATTTTTAGTCTTTGAATAAACATTAAAACATGTTTCCATTCTAAGAACAAGAAAGCTTTTAAAACCTTCAATTTATCCACTTACGTACACATCCACATGTATGCGTTCTGTCTTCGCAGTGTTACTGCTCGGGCCCTAAAAATGACAATACAATAGATTTTGCTGGTATCAGAATCACTTTTGTCGGACAAGTGTACAAGGAATTTGATATGTCTAATAAAAAGCTTTCACTTCTGTTATTGATGGGTTCACAGAATATTTTCTGAATCCAATTAATACTTTTTTTTATTTCTGAGGTATAAACTGTGCAAAACAACTCATATTTCTTTATATTTCTTGTGATGTGAAAGACTTTGTGCCTTGATATCACGATATATTTTTCATCTCACCAATTTGAACCTTCACTTTATGCTGTAATGCAAGAAGTTATTTTAACTCAAAAGAATTGTTGAAATGGATGACATTGAACATATTAAGTAACACAAACTAGATCTTTTAAGTCAAAAACATTCTTGATGAAGCAGCTTTTACTAATAACTTTAAGTGACACTGAACTTAGTTTTGTAAGTTACAGAAACATTCCTGATTAAGTATTTTGTTTCTACAGTACAAATAAAAATTGCCAACATTAAGTCAGTACTGAAAATTGATCAAGAATGTTTTTTTAAAGTTAAAAAAATGTAGTTACTTTTACTTAAACTTTCCAATGTAATCAGTTTCAACAATTGTTTGAGTTGAATGAACTTACAATATCATAATATTATAAGTCTATACATTCCTAAATAAAATGCCACTCATATTTACTTTCTCTAATCTATTTAACTGTGTGAATAAAATACAAAGATAAAAATTACAATAAAATGCAATTAAATAGATTTTACAGATAATAATAGTGTTTAATAAAAGCAATAGTAAAAACTAGATAATTAAACCATTCATTCATAAAAAATGTTGAATCTATTATAACTGCATCCTTTTTAACTGGGATTTTTATAAACACTCGTATTCATGACAGGAAAAGTTGTTTTACCTTGTTGTTTTTTATCAATTTTATCCACTAAAAACTTATAAAATATAGTTGTTAATAACTCTTAAGTAGGCTATAAATTATTCTGGCCATTGAAATGAATGCAAACCCCATTAAAGTTATGTATTTAGCCTTTAGTATTGTGTTATACAGACTTTGAAGTTGTGGTTGATATTGAGTGTACGTTATAAAACTTTTATTTTGAAGCCACTCTTATTCAACTTCCTGTTTTGTTCCCGTGAGCGTGACACACCATGCGGCACATGTGAGACGTCACTTCCGACGAATTGTCAGAGCCCGCCCCCAGAAGACGGCGCTCCGGCTTCCCATTGGGGAACACCACCTGTCAATCAAAGGCGGATTTAAGGGCTGTGCCGCGCAGAGACACGCCCACCTAAACGGTGATTGGACGCTCAGATCGACGCCACGCCCCCTGAATCCAACCCGTCTCCAACTTTTCCCTGAGAGAGCTGGAATGAAATCCTGCACAGAAACAGAGAAATTCCCCGTTTTTTCCTCCTGAATCCGGATTTTCTCGTCAGGAATCAGAAGAAATGTTCACACTCTGCTGTCAACATGAGCGGAAGTCTCTCGTGTAGTTTATAACCGTCACATATTCTCACAGGTAAGTCGAGAAACTTTGATGAAAATAGTTTTTTTATTATTATTATTATTAATTAAATAGGAAACAGAGGAGAGTTTTCTGATACTGTTTTATCTGACGGTGTTTTTAATTTATCCTGTTGGACAAATTATCACCCAAACCCGCCAATCAGTGGGTGAACCGTTATTTGGTGAAACAGTGTGAATATGTCTGTTTGCCATTACTCTGACATGGTGCTATATATATATATATATATATATATATATATATATATATATATATATATATATATATATCTGTGTGTTCATGTCAACATGTAGACAAACATTTAAAAACATTCAGTAAATTAAATGTCAGAATAATCTTGTGACATCCAGAAGATATGTGAGAATATGGCATCATTTAAGGTTGTTTTTGTCCATCAAATTGGTAAAATATGTATTAATTGGGTATTTGTTTTCTATTTTCTATATTATTTTCTATTTTTATGATTAATAGTTTATTGTTTTCATGCGAAACAAAAGATTTTGAGGTATTACAGCCACACATGTCAGAATTCAAATTGAATTAGAAAAGTGAAATGGACAATAAATAAATACATAAATGAATAATAGTCATAAACAAAAAGGAATACTAACAAAGTGTACCCAATAGTTATTTATTTAATAGATAATAATAATAATATTTTTCTGAGGAGGAAACGCCATTAAATCTATTTTATTTTTAGTTTAATTTATCAATGTATCTATGATTGACTGTCTGTTTGTGTGACAGCGCAGCAAACAATGAGCACTGATGAGTTATAATCTCTATAAAGGTCATTTTAAAGAAACATTTAAAGGGTCTGTATGAAAGAAAATGAAACCACAACCTTAAAATGTTTAATCCATTAGTTTATTCCAGTATTAACACACATGAACTCACTTTAAATACCTAAACTCTGAGTAACAACAGGCTCCACTGTCTCTCTCTTTACGCTGACTTTACTCAACAGGAAGTCAGACAGAAAGAGACAAAAAGAAGCTCCGAGTCAGGGTTCGGGGGGTTAAACGACCAACCACATCCTCTCATCGTCACCGTGACGACGCCGCTACCGCCAGAGGGGAATAGATGAGTGTGCAGAAAAAATGATATCTGCCCTCGGTTGCAGAATATTCTCACAGTTAAATTAAAAGGAGAGAGAGAGGGTGGTCGTCACAATAAAACCTACAGCAAATTACAGCTTATATTAAAGTGATGGTTGAAGTTAATATCTTTAAATATAAGACCAGATTTAAGGTCAATTATTGGTTTTCTATAGGCAGAATGTCCCTTTACTTGTTTTGTGTTGTTTTGTTTTGTGGGACGGGAGCTCGCTCTCTCTTTCTCTTTTTTTATTTCTTGCCTTCGTCAGTGTTTACCACAGCAAACAGGCAGCAGAAATAAGCCTGTGGAGACCAGTTTATGGCCTTCCTCCACACATGTTTGCAGTCTCTTTGTGAGGAGGCCAGGCTGGTAATGAGAGGTTATTACTCAGAGGAGAAACCCAGGCTTTCTATCTTTCTTTCGTCCTCCTCCTCCTCCTCCTGCTGTTCTCCTCCATCAGAGATCCTCATCCGTCCCTCTCTTCTTGCTCTCTTTCTGTATTTACCGACTGTTTTCCTACGATATAACGCTGGAAAACATGATGCAAGTCCGTGTCCCGGGGAGGGCGTCGAGGTGTTTTGGAGCAATAGTGGTGTTTGGCTGAGCTGAGCGACCCGCCCACTGCCCACACTCGGTCCAGCTGGGTTCGACCCTGGAATATTTCAGGTGGCAAAACAACAAACCCTCTGTTTGTTTTGTTTTTGTCTGTGTTTAGATATGTTTGTGTGGATTTGGGTTGGAGAGATGCGGTACAGTTTATTTGTTTTCAAGTATATAAGTCGGTCGTGGACGTGTATCAGGACTCCCACTACGGGGTCACCAAAGCTTCAGGGAGGGTTGCGAGGCCTTCTTGATATTAAGGAGTGGAAGAAAACTTGCACACAGAAGGCCTATATGTCAGCATTTTGTCCAATTCTGTGAAGAAAACAAAATGAAATTGTAATTTTTAGTTTTATTATTTAAGATCCAAACACAAACAAATATATATTATATTCACAGAGCCTCGTCCTGCATTAGGAAAGCAAACAACCATAGAGCTAATAGAACAATGGGCAAGTATCAGGGAGAAGAAAACACTGAATGTGTCAAAAAGCAAGCCTATTAAGTCAGTATGATTTTTAAAAATATATATATACAATATTTATATAGACAGAATTATATAAAAAGTTCCCAAAAAATATAACTTCTGATGCTGTATTCCCATTCTGCTCATAACTCCTCCAAATCGCTCTTTTACACAACGTCACTTAGTCCGGCGTCGTCAGTTTAGGCAATGATAAAAAAATAGGTCCCTTAAGGAAAAATGTTGGAAACCGCTGCGATACCACGTAATTTATTAGCCAGGATAGAAGTTATGATCTGTTGTACTATACCTCTGACTCTGACAAGGCACCAAAATCCTCAGATATCCCTACAAAAGTCTCCCAGATATGAAATGGATTCTTGTATAAAAATATCTGACTGCAAAAGTGGTTAAATTGAGAGATATTTGTGGCCCATAAATTAAAACAAAAGTGCAAAATAAAGCCAGGCCGAACTGGAGATGATACACTTGAACTCATGTAATTTCATAATGCAAGCTCTGATTGATCCCAAATGCAGTGTGGAAGTGGGCGAGAGGTTCCTCTACATGTCTGAAAAAGCAGAAAGTGAATATCTTGGTGAATTGAGGAAATACAGGACAACAAACACAGAAGGCGAAAATATCAAATATGTCTATGTCTAACATATCTGTGATTAATATGTTTGTTTACTTTAAGGGAGCTTTGGCTGAGATTGTCCCAGAAACATCATCCAGAAGTATTTTTTTAGAAAGCTCTGACTGAGCTGAATCCTGCAATATATGATATGTAACTGCAGCAGGTACAGTCAGAGGTCTGCATTAAGAAATGTATGACGTGTGCCTTAAAAACGTACATGGCAGGTCTGTGCTTAATAGGGAGAAAATACACTTCAGTATGTGAGAAGTTATTGGAAGTAATATAAACTTTAAAGGGTAAATAAACGTTCTGGATGCATTCTGTCAAAATACACTTTTTAAATATGTTTAAAGGTCCAGTGTGTAAGAAGTTTTGGTTTGTCCATAACATGGTAGCCGACTGGAGGATGACTATCTCTGTCTGTAGATAAAAACGTCTCATTGTAAGGTAAAAAAACTTTTGGAGATGTTTCCACCCTGACACGAATAAAACTGCTTAATTTGAAGACTTTAAGATGTTCAGTAGCTGCACAAAAACTAATGAAATCTTTGTCAAAACAAGTCAAGTTCAATCCCCTCGAGCAAGATGGAGAATCCCAACCAGCTTCCTGTGGAGTGGGAAATGAAAATGATATTTTTCCCCACAGGAAACATATAGCGAGGATGCATTATTACGTACATGTGTGTGTTTTCCAGGAGGGTGAGGCGGGATGGCGGAGGGGGAGGAGGCCATGAGCCAGGAGGACTGGAAGGAGAAGTGTATGGTCCTGGAGGCGCTGCTCATGAAGTTCAGAGTGCAGATCATCAAGATTCGAGACCTCACTGCAGACAAGGTTGGTTCAAACTAACTTCACTCTGTCAGTGCTGGAACTGGTGTGGCCAACTGGTGCCAGAGAGGGAAAGTGTCTGTACTGGCTCCTCGAGTCCCTTCCTCCCAGTGGGGATGCAAGGAAGAGACGTGAGAATGGAGGAGTTGTATTCACCAAAAGGGATATCCTCGCTGGTGACCGTGGTCCATACACTGTAGCTAAACTGTTCTTTTTGTTCGGCACTTTGTAGATAAACCCTCAGTTTCACCGCACTTTCCTCATACGTCTTCTCTCCTCTAGTAGCTCCATCAGCTCAGGGAAGCTTCCACGAAGTTTAATGGGAGCATATCTTCTAATAACAGTTTTTTCTTTTCTGTCTCTCAACGACGCTTGCTAAAACTGCTAATGTTAGGTAAAGCGGTGATCAGAGGTTGCTTGTATCCGTTTTAACTGTGACAATCTGCAGATGGTAATCATCAACCTGGTTGTTCTACGTTAACTTCGACTACGCGATCAGTTCATCTGTTTTTACAAATAACTTCCATGCAAGTGATAGACCACTATCGTATCCCTGTTCCCTGTAACATTAGATGAGTGATGTGTGACTGATCTAAATGCATGTACTTGATACGTTGAACAAATATTGATGTCCCAACAAGCACTCGAGTAACCATACCAATCCCTAGCATTTCCAGACTTTTTTTGACTGGGGGGGGCACAAGAGGGGCACTGACTTATACAGGGTTGGCATGAAGTATGTGTCTCTGCTGTCCAGTTATATTTATTGGACCTGAGTATGCAGAAATATTCTAATACACTAGGCGGAAAAAAATACTGTCTAAACTGCATGAGATTAGCATAAAGTGGACATGTCAGCATAGTCGCTACGCACAGGACCCGTTTTCATTCAGATATCCTGAGGTCAGAGGTCAAGCGATCCCTTTGAAAATGGCCATGCTACCACACAAATTTTGCCTTCTTCCCGACATGCTAGCTGACATGTTTGGTGCCAATGGATGCATTAGATCATCTAGTTTCATATCTCTAGCTTTAAGATGGAGCGTGCTTCAGTCTCTGAAAGACATTGCGCCCTCAGGCCCCCCGCACACGTCCCTGATCCCTAGTAAAAGCATAGATGCACCTGATTACTCCTCACTACTCGTGTCCTCCGAGATGAATTGAAGGGACTAATTTCAGGCTGGAGGAGGAAGTATAAATAACTGAATGAAAAGATGAAAAGTGATACCTCTGTTACAATGACTAGTCACCACAGAAAGACAACGGACAGACGATTGCACCAAAGACACGGCCAAAATTAAAAATTAAAAAGTTGTCAACATGTAAGTAGAGAGAGTTGTGGTGTGTCTGGTGGGTACAGAGCACTGGGCCGGCCCAAACTGCTCAGTGGCCTAGATCTGAAGCCGCTCTCCAGGGAGGCTGATTAGAGCTCTAATGTAAACAGCAGTCTGACCACAGGGCTCCGCCACGCACTGCATGATGGGATTGACCCAGCTCCAGTCAATTACAGAGTCAAAGTAAGCTCAGCTGGACGGCAAAACAAACTCCCGGAGAGACTTGGAAGAAAGATTTTCTTTGGTGGGTTTTTGCAGCCCACGTAGCACATGTGAAAGTCTCTGCTGCATATTTCTGGCCTTATCCGTCCTCTTTGACAGGTTGAATTTAACTCTGTTTAAAGCATTTTTCCACTCGACACTATAAAACACACCGTTAAAACTCAGAATAAGACTTTGTGCAACTATAATGTTCAACCCTCAACTTTACCAGCTTACTTTTTCCCCTTCAGTGGTGTTTACTCTGAGTTAGTTAGCAGATTGGAGCTCAGTTGCGTTGTCTGAATTGCGTGCCACTTTCAATTTCAGGTCTTTTTTAACCTGCGTTCACCCCCTCACAGTCTTTGCTCGGCGCGCTGTAATATGTAGTCAGAGCGTTTGTTGTAAATCTGATGAAGAATAGCAGTAATCCTTTCATCTTTGCCACATACGGAAGACCACTGATTTAGTTCCCAAGGATCCAGAGTTCAACCAGAGTTCAACAGTTTCTCTCAAGGACCAAATACTGACAACAAATACTTTTTGGACCACAGATATTATAAGTTAATATTTAGCATCAATTTAATTCCATTAAACCCTGCCGGGTTGTATGAAAACGCATCTGTAAATTCTCCAGTAAACCCAAACTAACTGATCATATCCATCCAAAATCAGACATACATGCAGAGGCAGCATTTATTTAACCATGGCACAGTGTGGAAGCATTATCAAGGTATGCAGCCTGGATCATGATATTTATATGTATTTATTATTATATTAACATGCAGTTATTTCAGGTTTGTTGTTGTTAGACTGACCTCCTGATGCTATGAGCTCATCATGTTAACATCCAGACCCCCGCTGATGTTTTTTTTCTCCGCCGTGGCTCCCACCGCCTCAGCCAGAGATTGTTGTTTTAGAGCTGTGCGGGGGCGCATGAACGTCACTACAAAATCCCCCTAATATCTCATTGTGGAGCTAGCTAATACAAAGGATGAAGAAGGCATTTTGAGCGGTGATTTCGACTGCTGCGTTACTATACGGAGGGCAGTCTGTATAATATGAATGTATAGAGTCCAGACTCGGATCCTACAGCATAATTTGAGAAAGTTTTAGGAATAAATTATCAAACAAATGTGAAGATTCACATCAGTCATAATTTGTAAGAGCAACAAAAGGTCATTATTTTGAAAGCTATTACCAAATTATGGCCAATAACTTTCTGTAGCCCCAAGTCATGTTGTTTTAGAGTAAATACATCCAACTAGTACTGAGTGGTTTTGCTTAAAATTCATAAACTATTCAGCCGAAGATGGTTCATCATACCGGGCGCTCTGATAGCAGCCATGAGTTGTTGCATGTCATTCCCCTTCTCTCTCCCCCTTTCCATCCTAAACTATCCTATGAAATAAAGGCAAAAAGCCCCCACAAATCCCACCTGGCAGAGTCTGTGCTGTTTACATAATACGGAAATGAGATTTAATCAAATGTGACTGGTGGTAAGTAAAGATGGATATTGTTTTGTGACAACACCCTTTTTTTGCCATTAAGATTTCTTTAAAGGACCAGTGTGTAAGATTTAGTGGCATCTTGCAATGGATTTGCAGATTGCAACCAACTTCGCCTAGTTATTTTGAAAATTTCTGCATACTTTGGTCCATAAACAGTGTTAAAATTACATAAATTGTGAATGACTGGAAAGCTAAGACACATACTTCATGCTGCCCCCCCCCATAAGTCAGTGCCCCACTTGTGCCCCTCAGTTGAAAAAGTCTGGACACAGCCCTATTTGTATTACATTTCTTCACATTGGGACTTTAAAACTCAGTTTGTTTGCTTTTAAAATGGTTTTACTTTGAATCACAAATTAATCTGTCTAATTGAGTCAGTTGAAAATGACTCACCATGGATCCGGGTACAGTTGGCAAATTGCTGAAGTCCTAGAAAGTCTTCGGATGGAGGGGGGGGGGAATGAGAGAAGAAAGAGAGAAAAATGAAGCCTTGTGTAAGGATTGAGCTGCCCAAGGGAGGAAATACCCAGTTTAGTAAATAGTGTGTGTGTTGCACAAGAAGTGAGTTGGAAGCACTCAGTGTGTGCACGCAGATCATTTACAAACTGTTCCTAACATAAAGAAAGTGAAAACTTGCGATAGATATGTGTGTGTGTGCGTGCAGCTGTTTGGGAGGGACCTTAGTTTTGGCCGTCGGGGCCTCCAGCTGTAACACTGGGCTACACATCTCATGATGGAGACAAAGAAGCCGTGTGTGTTACATTTTCTGTTCCCCACGTCAACCTATAACACACTTGCTGATCATTTTTGTTCTAACTCTCTGCCTGAGGAAAACCACGAACCTCACCCCTGTAAAGAATGTATCAGCATTTAGAGTTAGGTGTCCAATACTTTTATAACTCAAGACGCTTTATCAACATATTGTTGCAATTAGTTTATTAGTATTTTCCTAAAACAGCTGGGAACTGTAGTGTTTAGCAACCTTTACTCAAACAAGAGTAAATGGTGCATTGGTTAGGGCCTATTTCCAGCTGCGGATTAAGACATGTTTGGTATTTTAGTAAGTATTTACCGTCAACTTTATGATTACATATGGACGTCGTCTCTGTCACGCATACCCATAGCTTTCTGAAGAGCAGTTGTAGCCTGGTTACTGAAAACAGCCACCTGTAACTTAAAGCATTATATCATATATATCGTATTAAGACTCTTTTAATGCAAAACATGTTTATCAACAAGATTATTTTTCTTTTTAGACCAAAAATAAAACTCATTTCCCAATTTTCCTGTCATGAGTTTCCTTTTTTTTTGTATTAAACCTGTGGTAACTGTAGGTCAGCACTCTGAGTCTCGTAGCATCTACAGAAAGGGGCTTTGTGAGCTGGCTGTCTGGCTGCGGATGGAGCGATGGTGGGTGAGGAGGTGGGGAGTTGGGGAGGTGGATGGAGTTCAGGGGGAGGTTTGGCCACAGAGCGCCGGTTGTGGAATTCCAGGAATGGAAGTTAAGCTGGAGTTTGGATCTGAACGGGGGGAATTGACTGCAGAGGTGATAGAGCGGTTTTCAGAGGTTGTGGTCACGTGTGTGTGTGTGTGTGTACGTCAGACGTAGACAGGAGTGTGTGTTCGTGTGTGTGTGTAGTACAGGATATGACACACACACCCAGGCCTCATTCATCCTATATATAACATACAGAATGAGGGAAGCATACACACTTGCACGCATGGTATGACACACAGGAGAATATCCTCATCAGACATGTGTTTATAGCTTTTTATATGTTATGTCTGGTGTGTGTGTGTGTGTGTGTGTGTGTGTGTGTGTGTGTGTGTGTGTGTCTGTGTGTGTGTGTCATCTCCAGCTCTATGCTACAGCATACATGGCCCTGTAATTAACATGCTGTTCTCTGCCAGATGCTATATCTGTTATTGAGAGAGCCACATGTGGTTTGTCGTTTGCGGCGCAGCGGAGGCTCTATATAAAGTGAGTGTGTGCGCTTTTGTGAGATATATTAACCTTCTTCATGTCTGCTTTTGATCCGAACATAAAAGACTGTTCCGTCGGCAAATGCTTTCTCGAAGCGAAAGTGACCTGTTTTGGTAGGTTTTCTGTGTTTCGGTGCAGTTTTTATCAGCATTTGGTCGCAATATCTCCAAAACCAGATGTGAAAAATAAGCACTCAGGTTCCACTGACATAAATACACACACAGGAGAGTGTGGACGTACAGTGACATGAGCTCATAATAGAAAAAGACTCCAGAATCACACTGAAATGTCAAGTGGAACTGCTGCGTAAAGGCCTCGTTCCCACTTTAGGGCGCCGTGCGGTGGAAACACTGAGTGGCTCTGGCAGGGTGTGGCTGCTTTTGGACTGAGCTGGGTCCACTTCTTCTGGTCTCTGGAAGTTAACAGCAGCAGAGGAAAACTGGAGCGCCGCCATGCCAGTCTCAATCATATTTTCTCCTACACGCTTGGAACGTGAGAGTTGGGTGCAGGGCTGTGCAATTAATCGATCAATCTCACACTAATCACAAATCATATCGCATTATCTGTCCAAAGAATCACAACAACACTGTGCAGCCTGAGTTAGGTGAGAGTGTTACAATCTGCAACCACTGATTCCATTAAATCACTACACACTGGTTGGTTCTTAATAAAGCAACGGTTCCTAACCCTTTTCTTCAAGGGACCCCTTTTCTATCATTTAGTAAACATAATATTTATGGATATTTCATATTATATTAAAAACTGAACTCAGTAACTGCAGGAAGTTTGTGTAAAACGGGTGATTTGGAGGAATTTTGAGCAGATTATTTCCTATTTAGGGAACGTTTTATACAATTCTCTGTCTGTTTTATGTATTTCTTTCGATTTATTAACAATCATACACATTTAATAGACTTCTATTTTGACAAATTCTGTGCTTTCTCCTCCCTGACACTTGGTCATTGTTCTATAAGACAATTTACTTTACATATATTGACCTACTGTGTATATCTTTAAAGTTTTCTTGCACGCCTTAAAGGGACATTGTGTAGGAATTTCTCCCATCTAGCAGTGAAATTGTATTTTGCATTCAAACGATTAGTGCTCTTTAGTGCCTCGCGTTTTCAAATGCGTATTGCAACTACGGTAGCCGTTATGTACCAAGAAGCCTACCTGTTGAGGAGAAAGCAGGCAACTTCAGCATCCCTTTGAAAGTCTTTCTCCTTCATTAGCTCTTTCCACCTGGGAAAAGCTACCCCGATGTTTACCCTCGTTTTCTTGAATTCGCCGGTCACGTTGCCTTTTTAATTCCCTTTTTCGCTTTGTTAGTGACTGGTTTCCTTCTCCTGACGCTGGCTCTGACATAAGTATGATCCTCGATTAGTTAGACTGGAGGTAGTGCTTTAGTGCTATTAGACTTTTCAAAATGTGCCGGGGCAATGACAAGTAAGCCTCCATGGACTGATCTCCCTTCTCCGTGTATAGCAGGTATCACATTACTTGACGCTGGCTCTGAGCGATAAGTCACGTTGTGGATTGGCAGAGGTACAGGTAGGCTAGTCCAATGAGGTCCCTCTAGGCATGATTGACATTGATTTTAGCTAATAAAATACTTAAAACACTACACAATGTCCCTTTAAAATCAAGAAGACCTTGCAAGCCCTTGTGAATCTTTGGCGACCCCCAGTGGAGGTTGGGAACCACTGCTTTAATGCAGCCATCGTTTTTCTAATTTCTCATTCAGCTGCATTCAGGTCGTGTTAATATAATTAATTATATTATTAGGAATTATTGTTATAATGTTGAGAAGCACTGAATTTTTTTTTAAATAATTAAAAATAAACTAGGCCCTACTGGTTTTCCATCATTATTGTATTAAATCACAGTCTAAGTTGTATTGAAGACGTCATTAAAAGTCTGAAATTTTAGTGCTGAAGTTGCAGAAATCCTGTGAAGGCTCTGTATTTGCACACAGGTGCCGGCACAGGTAGTTTCCTGCAGGAGCCACTGCTGTTTTAGAGACTGGTGAACTTTATTTTTATATCTGGATCAACCTGTGAATCTTCGGTTCGCTGTTTATATAATTGCTCTACAATAAATGACTTCCTTCATTATGTTCAGGGTCCTATTTTTAGCCACATCCGATTGTCTGGTGTGTCAGCCCAGTTTCCCCCCAAAGGGATTGTTAAAAATTTCCTCTAATTTGTACGTGTGTATGGCACATGTAGCAAAATATTCTAACCGCGGTGGCTGTGGAGTTGCTACGCGGAGGATTTCCATCGACATTCCTACATACTTTCCTTCATGAAGCCACTAAGACTTTTCCTCAGAAGACACTGGTCTCTCTGCTGCTTCCGCCACTTTGAGCCGAGGAATTTCAGAGGAATGTTGCTCATAAAGTCATCTCTCTCCTCCATTCCCACAGGGTTCTTCCTCCCTGTGCGTGCACGCGTCCTGTGTGTACGCCGTGCGTGCTGCAGCCGTGTGACCTCTGGTGTTGCTGCAGTTTTAACACTCTCCTACCAGGTTGCACACACTCCGCTCTGATCTTAGCACACAAAGAGCCGCTTGTGCCTTTGTAGATGTGGCACCTCATCATCATCCTTATGTAACTGGCCGAAGGTGCTACATGCATCACTTCTGCAGAAATAAAACCGCTCTGAGACGTAGGTGTCGGCGTTGTAAACAAATGGAGCCGCTGCCAAAAATAATTGGCAGTTTCTTCTTGCCAATGGAGTCTGCTCTGCATTTTATAGTTAGGGGAGTGTGCTGGATCATTTTTTAGGGCACTGACCTTCTGGCACAAACAGAGCTAAAGATAACCAGTGAAATGACTTTAAGATGTAGATCTTAAAATAAATCTTAAATTAAATAGCACTGCAAACAAACACGCTAATCAATAAGGAATGTAAAGACAGTGATAGACAGTTAAATTACCAAAGTGAAGATTAAAATCGGTGGCACGAAAAATTAACTAGTACTCTTTTTAAACAGCAGATGGCGCCATCTACTTTTTCATTTTTACAAAGAAAAAGGAAATATTAATTATTTTTCACAGTTTATACTCTACTTCAGAAATAAAAGGATTCTATAATTTGATAAAGAAATAAAGGAATCATTTTCAGTCATAATTTGTCTTTAGTCTCACTTTGTTAAAAACATTGTGAGAAAATCATATCATGAGTATAATGACAATTGTTTTGACAGAATTTTCAATCATAATTTCTTGATTTCATAATCGCAATGATGTTCTGTTAAAGCATATTTGATTTTATTAAATTATTGCCATGTGGAGCACCTTTGTAGGTGAATAGTTAGACGACCATTGTTGCATGTAATCCCCCCCTCTCTCCCCCATTTCCTCTCCTGCTGTCTAAATAATAGCATAGAAATGCCTAAAAGTAGACACAAACTGGGACTGTCACAATATCAGATTTTCACTCCACGATTGTGGATTGTGGCAACAGAATTCACGATAACAATAAAATCACAATATCTATAGAGAATTGGAAAAAAAAATAAATAATGTCATCAACTTTTATTGTGTGTTTTGTCTCTTTTTTGGTAAAGCAATTACACTGTACCTTTAGAATAAAAGTGTAAGAGGTGGAGAGAGAGTCTGCAGCCATAATTATACAAAAGTGCACAAAAAGAACAACTGAGTGTAAAGTGAGAACAGAAGTGATTTCACCATGTTATTATATGTGTATTATTAACATGACATCAATATTGTTTAAATATCACCATTATCGTCAATACCGTATATATATAATATATATATACTGTGTATATATTGTACATATTGGCATAACTGCACCATTATCAGCAGATTGTGCTACAAACTGAAGCAATTAGATATAAATCTGCTACTTTAAAAATAATAATAAATATAAATATTATATACGAGGAAATAATTCATGTTATTGTTGTAAAAACATATAAATGTTAAGATACATCCGTGGACTCTGAGTATCCTGCTTGTGATTCTTAACATTCTTCTGAGTCATAAATACTCGAGACCAGCTGCAAAGCATCTGCTCCTCGCCGGCGCAGCGGCGTTATCTCGACTGGTTCTCATTCAGATGTTGCACGCTGCACTTTCTTTGTCTTTATTTGGTGCTGTTGTGTTTGGGGCTGCAGTGGAGTTGATATTTCACCTCCATGTGTAAAGTGAAGAAGAGCTGAGGGGAAATGGAGAATTAAATCTTACTATGTAGAGTGGGAATTGTGCTTATTGATAAGATAAGATATTAGGAGAATAAAATAAATTAAATAATCACAAATTAAAATAATGTGAGATAAATACAATCGTGTGCTCTTCTTTTCCCAGATTCAGCAGTTGGAAACGCAGGTGATCGATGCAGAAAAACGGGCCTTCACCGCTCACCAGCAGGTAACGATGCTAACAGAAGTGTGTATATGTGTGTGGCCATGTGCACATATGTGTGTTTATGCAGTATGTGTGTGTGTGTGTGTGATTCCAGGTGCAGTGGATGGAGGAGAAGCTGAAAGCTCCAGACAGTCCGTCCGGAGACTCGGAGGTGCGATTGTTTCAGCGGTGCCAGGAGCTGCAGGCCCTGGTGCAGGAGAAGGAGGACGTCATCGGCCAGCTGGAGCAGCAGCTAGAGGAGCAGGTAGAGCGCGTGCACGTGAAGAATTTCATCAATGCAACAGATGTAGTGCCAGTGGACGTGGTTTTGTCTGTTTTTTCAAGGTGCAAATTTATGTAGAGGAAGATGTGGCACGCTAACAGCCAGTATTGGAGCTAAAAGACTGGAAAGCAGCTGCTCTGGCAATGTGGACAATAATCTTATACTGTATGTCAGCACGAGTTAAGGAGAGCCAAACTCAAATGGAAACATACCAAACTCTCAGGCCACTGTGGAAAGATCCTTGTAATCTTGTTTAAGGACATTGCACTTGTGTTTTTATACTTGTTCTCAGCTGTCATTTTGGATTTCCCGTCCTTATTGAAATACAATGAGTCCCAAAACTGTCCGCTGTCTTTCTCCAGAAACAGATCCGACTTCAGGACGCCAAAACGGTGGAGGAGAAGGCGGCTAAGATCAAGGAATGGGTGATGCTAAAGCTGTCAGAGGTGAATAATTTATAGCATTTGATATAAAGTTGCCCAAACTGATTCAAAGCACAGTTAGTCTTGGAGTTTAAAAACAGTACAAATCATTCACCTTGGATAATTCCCCGGTTTTATGTTGAAACATATTTATTCTTCAGTTTGAGCTTGAGAACGCAGCACTGAGAGAAAGCAACAAGCAACAGGAGGCTCAGATTGAGGAGTTACACAAACAGGTTCAGGGTAAGAGCCTTTTGTGTCTTCGGTCATCCACTCAAATGTCATTTTATGTCAAATTTTGCTTGATTATGTGCACGTACAAGCAAACACACACATCAAACATGTTTGTGTTTGCAGCCTTTGAGCAGAAGTGCGGGGGTGGTCGAGGAGTCCTCTGCAGACCGGGGGAGGCGCAGCGTCTCAGCAGCCTGACATTTGGCTGTTTCCAGGTGAGGGGGAAGAACCCCCAGGTCCTCACTGGACCAGCACCTTCCCAGAGGAGCCTGAGCACCCAGGAAGAGACCGAGGGCAGAGACAAAACTGGTGAGTCCCCTTAGATTCACAGGAAACAGGACACAGGAAGGCTGAGTGGAAAAATGGAAAGTGACTCAGAAGACCTTTTCAGCCATGAGGTCATATCCTTTGTGTGTTAAGGTTTTCCTGCATTACTTTTTTACCACTCACTGTATCTCACTTAAAACATTGTAAACGTTGTTGATTGTGTTTAACTGAAGGGCCAGAGCTTTGGGAATAACAGGATATCTGGAAATCCCCAGTAACTGAATTACATAAGACTCCCAACCTTTTTCCTTAAGGGACCTTTTCTGTCAACTGTCGACCCCTGATTTAGTCACATATAATGATGTAATGATATAGTATTACAGATTTTATTCAATATATAACAATAACAGTAGAGAACAGCTGATAAACTGCACAATGAACACAAACAGTGATCACAATAACTGCAGGAAGTTTGTGTAAAATGAGAGGTTTTGATGATCAGAGATGAGTTTTACTGATCATTTTTGGAACTTTTTAAATGATTGCTTTGGCTATATGAGTATGATTTTCAATTTCTGCCAATAAATCCTCCCAAATTTTACACACTGGACCTTTAAATTAGATCTTTATGTTTGACTAAAGTAGAAATAAACTTGTAAGTAACCTATCAGCTTCTCAGCTGATTGGTATGAATGTGACCATAAAAAATGAAACTGAGCTCAAATTGAAAACTATATAATGTTTCAAATAGATTTTAGTTTTTAGAAAATCACTAATTTATTTTACAGTTATTACTGAATGTGTTTCATGATCTCCACTTTATTGATATTACTGCTGTTGGATTTGTGTTTTCTCTGACAGAGAAGAGCAGTAAGCTCGCAGCGTCCTCAGGGACAGACGGTGAAGTGCAGAGATCCGATCGGACTCTGGAGGAAGACAGCACGTCTGAGAGCCTGGGCGAGAACGCATGTGGACCTGAGTCCCGTGGCGTCTCCTCCGTGCTCTCCAGTGCCGCATCGGAGGGGGAAGGAGGAGGAGGAGGGTGTGAGGGAAGAGGAGGAGGCGGTCTGGAGTTCAGCCGCCCCGGGAGCGAGACCTACCTGACTGCCTCAGACGACAGCAGCTCCCTGTTTGACGATGACATGCAGCGTGCAGATCGACCCAGCTTCAGCCTGCTGGGCTCCTCAGACGGGGCGCTGGGAGGGTGTAAGGAGGGAGAGGAAGAGACGCACAGGGCCAAGCTGGAGGACTGCACCTCTGAGGAACTCAACAAACGTTTCCAGTCGCAGAGACTTGACTCCTCATCCTCTTCCAGCGAGCCCAACACCCCCAGCCCCATCCTCACACCAGCGCTCACGCCTAAAAGACCCAACCCACCTCAGGATTCAAGGGACAACCCCGCCTCGCCCAAACAGCCTCGCCTGCGGACCCCTGCAGGGTTCGGGCTGATGAACGTGGCTCTAGCCAAGAAACACCTGAGCCAGCCGCCTATCAGCAGTGAGGTGGCATACGGACAAACGCGCAACGCTCTCAGCATGCTGCGCCCCCTCCGGCCACAGGAAACTGACCTCGACCAGGAGCAGGAGGTCAGCATGGAGACGGGCAGGGACACGCCTCCTCAGGTCCTCTTCAGCTCACCTGGTCCACCTGAACCTGGTTCAGGGATCAGCCCAGAGAGGCAAGACTGTGACAGCTCAGCACCTGGCAGCAAACCTCCGACACCGCCTTTACACCGGCTGCCCTCCTGGGTAAGATTATCCAATGACTGATCTAAACTGAGTGTGGATCATTAAAGATGTCAGGTAGAAGTCAATATTTAGTTCACAATTTTATCCTTAAAGGTCCACTGTGTAACATTTAGGAGGATCTGCTAGCAGCAACACTGTGGGTCCGTCATGTTGAACCGCCATGTTTATACAGTAACCCCAAACACAGGCTCTAGATAGAGGAGTTTCCCAGCCACCGTAGTTTCTTCTATACACTTCACAGCCTCTTTCTCACGTTTTTCTTCCACAGGAGAGTCGTATCTACGCTGTGGCTAAATCAGGAATCAGACTGTCGGAGACGTCCTGCTCAGACCCCGCTAGCAGAGGTAAGACGGCGGGAAAAAGGAGGGTAATTCATCAGCAGCTGAACAACGAACTAACTGCACTGTGATCTGTGTTTTAGACCCCTCCCTCCAGTCCTCATACCCTGCCTTTGTAATGTACACATCCCTCATCTATAAAAACATGACCACACCAGTTTACACTACTCTGAAGGGGGTAAGTGCAACTTTACACTGCAGGATGACGCTTGTTCATTCTCATGTTGTGTTTTTGATTATCTGTGTAAGCCTGTACAGGACTGGTTCCCAACCCTTCGCAGGGACTTCTTGAATTTAAGCGTGTAAGATAAAAACAATACATAATACAGACAGAAAGATGTATAAAAGTTCCTAAAAATATCAGGAAAACTCATCTCTGATCAATATTCATAGGAAATAATCTGCTCAAAATCACTAGTTTTACACAAATTTCCTGCAGTTCAGTTTGTGTTCATTGCACAGTTTATCAGTTGTTCTGTACTGTTATTGTTGTGCCTTAAATATAATCTAAATATCCATAATAATATGTCTCTTACTCAGTTTTGAGACTCAGTTTGTAAAGTTGCTGTCTAAAAAAACAAAAGTGCAGAGATTCCCGACATTTCGAGGGCAGTCCTAGTCGTCAGTTTACTCAATGATAGAAGAGGGGTCCCTTAAGGAAAAAGGTTGGGAACCACTGGTGAACAGTACCGATACCACATCGACCAACGCCTCGTCTCGGTCTTGCAGAAAGCCACTCTGCTCAGCAGCAGCCCGTTCTCAGATGACTCCTCCAGCTCTGAGGAGTCATCCAGTTCAGGAGAGGAGGACGGCTCCATCTGCAGCTCTCACACCTCCTCCAGCTCCCGCAAGGACAGCAGCCCGGGCAGCCCGCGCTCTCTCAAGAGAGGTACAACACACACCTACTGGAAGCCTGTGGATGTTTATGAGTCTTTATTACGTTGTCAACTGTTTCCTCTTCTTCTTCTCCAGCTGTGTCCATGTCTTCAATGACATCAGAGAGCGACTACGCCATCCCTCCTGATGCCTACTCCACCGACACAGAGTGCTCTGAACCGGAGCAGAAACTCCCAAAGACCTGCTCTGCAGCCAGTGACAACGGCAAGAGTGTGAGTCAGTGTGTAATGTGTGGGAGATTGATCGCCTTAATGCAGGTGTGGAGAACAAGCTGACATGATGTCTTCTGGGGCGTCAGGATTCAAGTCTTCATAAGTCATAGTGCACAGTGTAATAATACAACAGTAGTTCTACCAGAACATTTATCTTTTAAATCTTTCAAAGCTATTAAATTGATCAGAACTTCAGGTCCAGTGTGTAACATAGTGTGTAATCACCTGAATGTAAGTTTTCATCAGCAGTGACTTACACGACTCCTATAGAGCTGGAAGCAAACATGAAACAGTAAAATAAAGTAGAAACAGGGACGCAAGACACA
This sequence comes from Dicentrarchus labrax, assembly GCF_905237075.1. NCBI lineage: Eukaryota > Metazoa > Chordata > Actinopteri > Moronidae > Dicentrarchus > Dicentrarchus labrax. The sequence goes on from NW_026136702.1 coordinate 2,050,090, forward strand.
AACCAAACATCTAGATAGGAGCATTTTCCATTTATCATGTGTTTCACAGCTTGTTCTCATTCCAAGGACGTCAAATACAGACACCAGACTAAATCCTGCACACTGGTCCTTTAAAGGTGTGAAGTTTGAGATTGTATCTGCTAAAAGTCCATATTTAGTTTCTTGTACAATTTTGTCCATAAGTAGTTTCTCTTTTGCTGTTGGAAGGGGAGGTTGATGTGACAGAGTTGCAATCTGCAACCTCACCACTAGATGGCACTAAATCCTACACACTGGTCCTTTAAAAGATTGGAAAATGATTGTGATGATAATAAAGGCAAACAGTGACGTTCAAAATACATTATTTCGTTACTTACCCTTACACATTTACTTTTGTTTATTTATATTCTTATTTCTGTTTGTGCATTGTTTTTTTCCCACATATAAAAGCCTAAATAAACTTTATTTTAGACATAAAGTCAAAGTAATTGGTTAAAATGGTTAATAACCCATGCACTGTGGAGTCTATAAATGATAAGTGTTGTTGTTGTTGTTGTTGTTGTTGTTGTAGGAACCGATGGAGAAGTCAGGCTACCTCTTGAAGATGGTGAAGACCTGGAAGAAGACATGGAAGAGACGCTGGTTTGTCCTCAAAGACGGAGAGCTGCTCTACTATAAATCACCTGTGGGTTTTATACAACATGTTTTTCATTCATTTTGTTTCATTAAATGTATACGTAAACATGTATCTATGTAATGTAATCATTCTCCCACAGAGCGATGTGATCAGGAAGCCTCAGGGTCAGATCGAGGTCAACGCCACCAGCAGCATCGCTCGCGGCGAGGGAAAACAAGTTCTCCAGGTATCCGAACGTCTATTCTAACAAAATGACATGTAGTCAGACCTGGAGGAAGATGATTCTGATTCCCTCGCTCATCCTCACCCTCACTCCTTGTCCTTGTTGTGTAGATAGTGACGGGGAAGCGGGTGTACTACCTGAAGGCGGACTCTCCCAACCTGCTGGAGGAGTGGCTCAGGGTGCTGCAGAGCGTGCTCAGGGTGAAAGCCGCCAGTCCTCTCTTCACCCAGCCGGATATTCGACCCGGCATGAAGGGACTGCTCGTCAAGGTCCAACAGCTTATTAAATTTACCTTTGCACTGAAAAAAATATGATTTTACAAACTGCATACAGGGTTCCCTACACTTCACACAAACACCTGAAAATTTATTAAAATGACAAAATATCCTGGAAATAATCTGTGTTGCCCTGGAAAATTTTTGTTGTATTTTATCCTTTTGACCTGCGTTTACCCTACTGTTTCATGTCAAAATGGCTGCTGTGAAAAAGGTCAATTTGTTTGTGTCCTGTCCTTTACTGTCAAGAAAAACTCATGGAAAATGCCCTGGAAAATGATTTCTTAAAGAGTGGGAACCCTCACATAACTAACCAAGGTTTTGTCTGCCTGTTAACTGTTATACTGTCACTGTGGTTGCATTTCTTCTGTTTCAGGTGAAGCACGGTTACTCTAAGCGGGTTTGGTGTGCTCTGATTGGCAAAACCTTGTACTATTTCCGCAGCCAAGAGGACAAGGTAAGATTTTAACATAAACTCTTTCTTAATATTTACAGGACATAGAGGAAGATCTTTGATGTTTTACCTAAAGTGACGTACTGAAAACTATTATTTGAGTGTGTGTGTGTGTGTGTGTGTTCATGTGTGTGTTCCCAGTTCCCCCTGGGTCAGATCAAGCTGTGGGAAGCCGGGGTGGAGGAGGTAGACCGGTCAAGAGATTCAGACGATGACCTGAAGGCGTGTGGGCGGGGCCTGCAGGCGGCACCTTTCACCATCGTCATCCATCCGCAGGAGCAAGGCCCGACCTACCTGCTCATCGAGTCCCGCCACGAAAAGGTCAGCCTCACTCGATACTGAGTGCCGACCCAATACATGTCTGCTAGAAAGATACATTTATGTTAGATACGTTTTGGGTTTCCGTTGGTTATTTCCTATTTTATTTTGTAGTTTTGCTCCTTTCATGTCTTGTTCTACTTTACTTCCTGTTTTTGGCTTTTTCTGAACCATTTTGGCAAATATAGACTGCCTTTTTTCTCTTATCAAGATCCTGTCTTGAGTCTTGCATTGCTTGTGTTTTTACCAATCATAACAGCATCCTGGAAAGCCTGGAAGACCTGGAAATTTAGACACTAGATTTCCCAGTCATGGAAACACCTGGAATTTGAATAAAATGACCAAATATCCTGGAAATAATCTATGTTGTCCTGGAAATTTTTGTATTTTAGCCCCTCACTCATATATACGTAAACCTATAGGTGCTGCTTTTTTGTTTGAAACTCAACTGTCGGTGGGATAAACATTTTAAAGCAGGTTCACCAGATGTAAAGAGGAACTGACTGCAGTGATCTTTTCTGCATTGCGTCTATTTTTTCCAGAGCAGCAAGTGAAAGTCTCATCATCATCCCCATGCATACAGCCTAATAATGATCCAGTTTCTTGTGGCTGTGGTTTATAAAAAAGAGATTGCCTCCCTGCCACAGATAACGAATGAATAAGAGTGTCTCATTAAATTACCTCTCATTAAGTGCAACTTATCAAAAAGACGCAGTTCAATGTCTTCTTAGTGTTTTTCATGATGACAAAAAAGTTTGCAGTGAATTTAGTGGTAGATTTGAAAACATTTTAAGGATATATTATAACTCTTTATACAGGCCAAAGCTGATTAAAGTTTAAACTAAGAATGTATCATAAGTCCTCACATTGTCAGTCACAGAATGTGTTGTGCTGTTGGTCTGTTTATTTGATGAGCCTCTGGTATCGCTGACATTAATGTGTGTGTGTCTGCAGGACTCGTGGCTGTACCATCTGTCTGTGGCAGCGGGGAGCACGGTGGGTAAAGTCGGCACGGAGTTCGAACAACTGGTGGGAAAACTCTTCCAGCTGGATGGAGATCCAAGTGAGTCCCACTAATTATTTATTTTCTGTTGTGTCTTTAATTGTGCTTTACTAATAGCTGACATGCTAGTTTCATGCATCCCAATCATAACTGCTATAGCAAAAAAACTCTGTTACATACAGAACGAAATTCATTTGATCCCATCATCTGAGCTGTTTACACCACTTGCAGCGACCTTTTGTCTATTTTGTAAATGTTGTAGATGGTCAGACATTCATAGAGCCTGTTAATGATTACATTTCATTTGTTGTTGTGGTTGATACATGCACAGTGATGTTAATTGTACATGCAACACTCTCTTTCCACTTCTTTCACTAGGCTAACGCTGTAAAACAAAATAAATCCTCCCTGATTTGAATTGTTATTTATGAGCTGTGGCCAAGTTACTGTTACAGTTCGAGGAAAACTGTAGTTGATTCGCCGGAGGCTTTAGCTCCACTCACTTGGCTGTGGTGAGAACAGCCAAGGGTGCCATGAAGGAGAGCTAAGATTTCTTATAAATAAATTCTCTTAGTGTCTTAACTTTTTCCTTTTGTATGGAGCACATTTGAACCACAGTCATCTCTTCTGCCTCTTTGTCTTTCAGACTCTCAGAGCTGGAGACATCCTATGTTGTGTTTCAGTAAGGAAGCTCTGACGTCTCCTCTCACCACGCTGCCGTCACAAGCTCTGCAGACAGAGGCTGTTAAACTCTTTAAGGTACACACACACACACACACACACACACACACACATATGCATAGCATTGATATGCAGTTTGGTCCAGGAGCCTCTGTAGATGAGAAAACAGAATGCCCCTTTTGGGTGAAATAATCGCTGTAAATAGTGGTACTATTGGAAGCTTCTGCGTCTCATTTTACACAAATAAAAAAGTTTACAGTTTTACTTCCCCAAAAAACGAAGGACCGTAAAAGAAGAGATCTGTGGCTTTAGGTCATATGCAGAGAGGATAAAAATGGTAAACCGAGGCACCTGGACAGCCAGTATGTGTATCTGTGTCAAACACTCTCGTAAAGAGTCTCAGTGATGGTGGAAATAAAGTTTTTACTGTCGCTTCCATAAAAAAGCTGTTTTTAGAATGGAGTTTGGTGTGGAGCAGATAAACTGAGCTGACCTACCTTCTAAAAATGAACAGCAGAAAGTAAGAAAGGAAGTGGAGATAAAACCAAACTGTTTTCCTCTTCTGTCAGCTCGTAGTAAAAGGTTGATTAATAAACACAAACATCGCATATGCTTCACCACAGCGATGAAATTAGTATACGTCGGCCAGACGACCAAAACAGAAAAATAAGTCTTAACTCCAGAAACAGTGACAGATGTCAGAAATATGAGAATGGTGACACTGATCAACCCCTATTTCTTTATTCTTTCTATATAACTTTAGAGCCCTGTGCTGCACATGTAACTCAAGTAAATCTGTAATCTATCTTAATAACAGATTAAAGTTTCCTGTAGCTTTAATCTAAACAATGTATCACGAGCACAGACTATCTCTCCTCCTCCTCCTCCTCCTCCTCCTTCGTCCCCTCTCTCCTCAGACGTGTCAGCTGTTCATCAACGTGGCCATCGACGCTCCGGCCATCGACTACCACGTCTCACTGGCCCAGAGTGCCCTGCAGGTGTGTCTGGCCCACCCCGAGCTCCAGAACGAGTTCTTCTGCCAGCTCATCAAGCAGACCCGCAGGAGGCAGCCACACGGCCATCCAGGACCCCTGCAGGTTGGCATCCTCACCACACGGTGGCAGCAGCAGCACACGTTGCTGACTGGGAACCACCGGAAGTACAGGGTGTCTGAAAATGTTCCAAACTGTACTTGGGAGAATCTTGTCTCTCCTTTATGTTGTTTACCAAAAGCTTTTATGTGAGAGAAAGTCCTCAAAAGTTCCTCTCAGAAAAGAGGCTGAAATCTACTCCTGCTTTTAACGACCAGAAACTTTCCATCAGCTGTCAACCTGAAGTCACATATGCAATAACCAGATATACCAGAAACACCAGCAGAGGGAGAACAGACAAAGTACAAGTACAGACAAAAACAAATAGATTCCTGTCCATAGAAATACACAGCCCACAATAATGCCACAACAACAATGCTGCAATTACAAGTGCAAGATGCTAAAATAAGATGCTAAGCAGGATTATTGCACGAGGACCAAAGGAGTTTTTAGTCCTCTGTTTACAGATTATAGTGGGAAATTACAGTAAAGTTAGATAAAGTGTGAAGTGTGATCATGTCAACAGGATGCGTAATAATAACAGAACCCTGCAGCTCCTCTGTGTGAACACCAGTGAACTCAGTGAGGCTGATTAACAGAATCAAAGGAGGAACTTCTTGAAGCTTTGTATACAGACAACTTCCTGATCCACCTTATTCCTTCCTTTTTCTATCATTCAGTAATCTGACCCGGTGACATATTTTATGGATATTTCATATTAAATTTAAAACAGGGAACTCAGTAACTGCAGGAAGTTCGTGTTAAACGAGTTTAGAGGAATTTTGGGCAGATTATTTCCTGTTTAGGGAACTTTTTATCTGTATTATGTATTTATTTTTATCATTTGTTACAATCATACAGACTTAATAAGCTTCTTTTTTGACAGATTCAGTGTTTTCTTCTCGCAGACACTTGACCATTGTTCTGTCAGACAATCTACATTTACTTTTCTCCACAGAAGTGAACCAAATGCTGAGACACTGTGTATATGTTTCACATTTTCTAGCACGCCTTAAAATCAGGAAGGTATGTGACGCTTTGGCGACCCCTACTGGAGATCCCTACCCCGAGGTTGAGAACCACCTCACCCATTTATGACTGTGTGTGTGTCATTCTTTAGGGCTGGCAGTTTCTCGCCCTGTGTGTGGGCCTGTTTCTGCCTCAGCACCCGTTCCTCTGGCTGCTCCAGGTTCACCTCAACAGACACGCCGACTCCAGGTGAGAGAACGTTAGCACGAAGAACCAAGGCACTAAACGTCACAAAGGACAACATACAGTAACTATGGAAAACACCGTCATTTAGAAACTACTGAAATGTTATTACTTACATTTTTATATTTTGTAGGTCAAACAAACAACTCCACAGTTATTTTATAAGTTTTTATTTGCACATGCAGTGTATATATAAAGCAGGAGAGGTTTGAAGTCAACAATGGCTCCCCTTTATAAATATAATAAAAAGAGAAAAATATATATAAATACAACATTCAAGCAGCTGAAATACAATATTGATAGGAATGTACAATTATTTTATCATAATAATGTTCACCAGATGAAATCTTATTATTATATTTATCTATAGAGACATTTTCAGATTTTTTTTTTAATAAAGATAATGTTGCAGCTGACACTGACTCCCACCACCCGCCCTGAATATATTTGCTCCATTAATGCACTTCGCTTCGATTTTATCTTGCACATTGAAAATATAATCCTGTGTCACTGTTAACTTGCAGATTCCCTGGACAAGATTTTTTTTGCCTTATTGTACATATTTTATTTGTATATTTGGAGGCTTCTATTCTGCTGTTATAGTTGTAATTTTGGTATTTATTGTTTATATATTTAATTATGTTTTTAAAGCACTCCCTAAGCTCCTAAATGAACATTATTCTCCATACATATATTAACATAGATAAATGGTGAAAACTAACTTGATTTAACATTTAGTGAACTTGTGAAGAAGGTGACGGTATGATGTACACACCACTTATACGCCGTCTCATCGTCTCTGTTCTCAGGACTGAGGTGGGTAAGTACGCCATCTACTGCCAGCGCTCCATGGAGCGGACCCAGCAGAAGGGCGAGAGGCAGGCCCGGCCGTCCCGTATGGAGATCCTGTCCATCCTGCTGAGGAATCCCTATCATCACTCCCTGCCATTCAGCGTGCCTGTTCACTTCCTCAATAGCACCTACCAGGTAACAACAGTTTGAGTCTCTTACATCAAAGCACACAAAGCACACACTGTTAACACACATCCATCCAGTGTTTATCCGTCACGCTCACATTCTTGACTGCTCCACCATCTACCTGTAAGCTCTGAGTCAGGGTTTCCTCTGTAGGGGTGTTTGTGTTTTTGGTCTCTCCCAGTCGGTGCAGAAAGTCCTGACATCATAGCCTAGATGCTTACATAAGACACGTAAAACATAAACTTATGGAAGGACGTAAGTTTGCAAAGCATGGAAAACTACAACTTCATTATTTAGGAGAGAATATGCTCAGGAAATTCAAGTATGTTTCTTCATAATAGCTATTATTGTCCAAGCAAAGTACTGTAAGGAAGCAACACCAGGCTGCTGGAAGCCGATCATCTTTCCTTCTCCTGCCCGGTCCTGCAGCTTTTTAGGATTCTAAAAAGAGAAGCACTTAAACACATCTCTTTAATCTAGAGTATACAAACAAACTCTGCCGAGCAGAACAAACTTTTCAGTATCGCAATAAAACACTTCATCGTTAAAAAATTAGGCATTAAACTGGATTTAAAGTCAATGCTAGACCTACAACAACAATATGACTGTTTATGAGCAAGATATGTCAAGAAAAATGTCCTGGAAAGCTCCTGGAAAAGACTTCTTAAAAAGAGTGGGAACCCTGTCATCTTCTGCATTTAATCACATTCCCACAGGTGGTGAGCTTCGATGCTTCGACCACAGTGGACGAGTTCCAGTGTCGCCTCAACCAGGACACCGGCATGAGGAAGACGGGGCTGTCTGGGTTCAGCCTGTACACTGACGACCCCACTGGACGAGAGCTGGAGCACTGCCTGCAAGGAGGCATCAAGGTGCTTCTTTTTATTCACCAGATGATTATTATATAATATATATATAACGAAGTGTTCAATTTTCTTAACACAAACTTGTCTTCCTCATACGAGCTGCAGATTTGTGACATTATCTCCAAGTGGGAGCTAGCCTCGAAGGAGCAGCACACCGGCAAGTCTGAAAACACTCGGACCGTCCGCCTCACCTACAAGAACAGGTAGAGCCTTTTCTTAAAGGCTTATATCTCACAGAGAAGTGTACTCAGGAATGAATGTGTCTTTAATTTGTTCTAAAAATAGAACACAAGCAAACAGAGGAGGTTCAATTATGTTCCATCCATTATTTCCCAACATCTCTCTTTCTATCTGCTTCTGTTTCACTTTTACCACCTCTCATCTTTATCTTTCCCTCCCCAGACTCTACTTCTCTCTCCAGGTCAGGGGGGAGTCAGAGAGGGAGAGGTTGCTGCTGGCTTATCAGACAAATGAGGCCATCGTAGCGGGACACTTCCCCGTCAACAAGGAGCTGGCTCTGGAGATGGCTGCCCTGCTGGCCCAGGTCTGAAAAGTTAAAAACATCTTTGAACAGTTCGTGCTGCCTTTAATGGAAGAAGGAGTAGCAACAAACTGTTGTATAATTTAACACTTATATGTGTCTGTGTTCAGGTGGAGTTTGGGGATTTTGAGCGTCCCTTCTCGGCTCCTGGATCAGCCCCGACCAAGTCTAACCAAACCCTGAAACAGGTTCTGGAGAGATTCTACCCTAAACATTACCGCCGGACCACATCTGAGGAGCAGCTCAGGTACGCATGATAGTTATACTTCAAACTTTTAAAATTACACAAATCATATTTTACTTGTTGCTGGAAGGAATTGGAATTCAACTGAAAGCTCCCTGCACCAAACTCCCTTTAAGAAATATCACATTTTAACAATTCCTAATGTGTCCTTAAAAACAGGTAACTCTACAAACTCGAGCTACAGGACTTCATTTGTCGACAGTCTTGTTGTCAATTCGGCATCAATATAATCCATAAAGATAAACTGTATTCTGTACAAACTTTAGCGTGTTTCTTATTATAATAACTTACAGAATCTTTGTTTTCCCCGTCACATCTGCAGTCAGTTAAAGTCAAGTTATTTTTCCAACCTTATTGTGTTTATCCTCAACATTTATTAATGAATATGTATTTATTGCAATGTTTGATAAGGACTATATGTATCTATCTGAGATCAAACACAACGCGATCCTCCAGGATAAACGTATCTGAGTGTTTTTTAAGGCAATAACATCGTACCGTATATTCTCCCTCTTTTGCATATGAACTCAGTTATATTGTTATGATCTGCGATCACAGTCATAAACTTTAGTTTTACATGACAGGAAGCTGTTCAGCAGTTAACCCCTTAATTTCCCATCATCATCCTGTCCATGCTCACCCAGTCCAATCAGATCTCTCATGTTGTGGAAACATACAGTGTATATATATTTATTTTGCCAGGAGGAGGTAGAATTAACCAACAGGAGTCTTTGAATGCATCACAACCAGATTCTAATGAACACTGTTGTCCTGACAGATTGTGGTAATCAAATTAATTCCCTCCTCTCAGACAACTGCTGCAGCGCCTCTCCGCCCGCTGGGCCTCCCTCAGGGGTCGAAGTTCACCAGAGTGTGTCAGGATCTACCTGACCGTTGCCAGGAAGTGGCCTTTCTTTGGCGCCAAACTGTTCGAAGCAGAGGTAGGTGAACTGTCTTATCATCAGCCGAGTTATTTGCTCTCACGTTAAAGAAACGATACAGTGTCGAACAAACAAAGGGCGACATACAAACTAAATAAAGTCTCGGTATACTTAACCTCTGAACACACGCTGCAGGTTGATTGAATTACAGTGATTGTCGTACTTGAGATTAAATGTTTTGAAAATTGTCTTGAAAGAATTATAGTCCACCATCTTTAATAAATTTAATCCAAAACATTCAGTACGTCCACGTGGTGTCCCCGGTTCAGTGAGGACACAGTGATATGTCCCTGAGCAGCTGCTCTATTTAATATTCTAATGCACTCTCGTACTGTACAGTCTCACATACATGTATTTATATCATTTCCTGCACGCACATGATTAGTATTAGACCTGTACTGTGTATTCATAGCCCAACTATACTGCTATATATGTATTTTGTGCAATTATTTCTTTGTATACCATGCCACTAGCTCCTGCAATGTTCCATATGCAAATACAACTCTTATTCTCTTATTCTATTTTCATTGTATCTTGTATTTTTCTATTCTGTTTTTATTTCATGTGTATTTTCTTATCTGTCGTGTTGTGTCTTGAGCTGCTGTAGTGAGTGAATCTTATCTTATACAGTTCACTTCAGGGTTGATTTTATGATTATTTTCTCTCTTCCTTTTGTTGTTGGAGTGTATAACATATGCTGTGTGTTAGTATGCCGTTTGCATACTCTTAAATGTGGAGAGGGTGTCTGCCTCCTGAACCAAAACTGGAAGCTGGTTCTACAGGAGAGGAGCTTGGTAACTGAAGGCTCTGGCTCCTGTTCTACTTTTAGAGACTATAGGAACCACAAGTAGCCCAGCATTCAGAGAACGTAGTGTTCTAGAGGGGTAATAGGGTACTATGAGCTCTTTAAGATATGAAGGGGCCTGACCATGAAGAGCTTTATAGGTGAGGAGGAGGATTTTAAATTCTATTCTGAATTTTAAGGGGAGCCTATAATAAATTCTAGCGTCTTATCATGTTTACTTTTTTGAAAATGTATTTAAGATTTATTTATCTCACTTCCTGTTTCTGGTTGTGGTTTTCAGTCCATCACGCCGTCTCCAGAGCAGCGTGTCCGTGTTTGGCTGGCTGTGCATGAAGATGGTATCAGTGTTCTGGAGCACAACTCTGTTGTAAGTGTCTCTGAGTACATGTCTGTGTAACTCCCTGCAGCTGTTGACGTGATTTCTTCCCTTTATTGACTTGATTTTCCTGTTTAAACTTACTGAGAACAGAGGTGGTATTCATGCAACCTGTGAAGATAAGCAATAAGCACATATTGTACGTGGGAACTCTGAGGACACAAGATGTAAACATGAATACAATATATGGGGATTAGTCGGGTGAGTTTAGTTGTTCTCTTTATCAGAGCAGAAACATTATGGTGATATAAATACGTGTGTGTTCAGAAACCGCTGGTGTCCCACCCCTACAAGAACCTGATGACGTTTGGAGGCTGCAAACAGGACTTCATGCTGGTCGTGGGACAGAGCATCGGTTCCAACACGAGCAAAGACAAACCTACGGAGAAACATCTGTTTGCTATGGACGTCTCTAAGGTAAGTGACAGGTCATATTCAACAAAATGAAAATCTTTGCTGTACAGTTCTCCTCATACAGTTTGTTCATGGACTTGGTAACAGCAGTTGACCAGTACTGACTTCACCTGTTAGCTTAGTTTAGCAAGGATACCGGTTTCCCCCTGTTTCAAGTCTTGAGTCCTGAGAATAGCAGTAATCCTCCCATCTAATTCATGGCAAGAAAAGTAAATAATTAAGGAATTTTAAGTTGTTCGATGTCACAAAATCCTGTCTAATAGTTTTAATCTTAAAGTATCGGTATCGTTGCCCCCTTGAGGAACCACTTGTGTGTCCATGACATTAAAGTATTCTAAATTGACAAATATATTGCAAATCTTCAGGTGTCTCGATCAGCAGAAACACACCATAATAAGGGTGAATACACGCACCGACGTCTCTTTCCGCTCTGCTTCCATCAACAGATCAGGGAGATCACCCTCCTCATCTCCAGTTACATCAACAGCGCTCACCAGCAGAAGGCCGCCGCCCACCACCTCTCCGCCCCGGCTCTCATGGTGGCTCAGCCAATCAGCCTGAAGAGCAAAGAGCTGAGGAGCAAGTCCCCGCCAGCCCTGGGACGCCCCAGCAAGGCCCCCACGCTGCTGTGAAAAAACATCCCTGTCAATGACAGCAGCTGATTCCAGTCGCACAGCCCTTCTTTCTTATCAGCCACATCCTGTAGGTTTGTCTGATGTCAGATTAAATTGTGGTGAATTTCTGGTGAGCCTACAGGAAGTGGCTCCCTCCTCCATCATGTTTGGTATTCTTTGATATGACTGACCAGCTGAGGGTCCAGCGGTTCCTCATTCAGGATTTAAGCTCCTGAAAAGTGCCTTCCTCAGAGAGCGTGTGACATTTTGGGTCTGAAACTGGAGCCGTAGGTTGTATAAACAGGGTACAAAGGTGTCTAGAAACAACAATGAGGACTTTTTTTTGGTCTGCCTGATGAATGTGTTGCTTTTAAGTGCTGACTCCAAAGAGAAAAAGTCAACAGCATTTATTGACCGACCGAGCTGAGGTGTCTCATTCACCTGTGTGTTCAGGGTGTGTGGTACGTTCCCTTTTGTAAAGATGCTGATTTAAGTTCATTTTATTATTTCCACCTTAAAAAAGAATGCAGTCATACAGAAGTTGTGTTAAAGACTTGTTTAAATATGAAAATGCGTATGAAGCAACTGCCCGCAGTTTGCAGTGCAAAAGGTGTGAATGACGTTCATAAGGGGAAACCAGTTTGGACCTTGTGTGCTCTCAGTTACTGAATAGCCAGGAGAGTGGTGAAACTTTAATCGTGTACAAACCTTTCAGCAAGATGCCTCCTCCGTATATATCACATGACATTACAAAGAGAGGTGTTATGAGAGGGGTATATAATGTGATTGTGTATGTTCATTAAGAGGAAGAGGGTAAGAGGATGTGGTAATGGTTTGATGAGGGAGAAGTTCTGTTTTGTTACTTATAGAATAATGAAGTAATGAAGCAGCAGATATAATGCCTCCTCTGTATATTTCACATGACTTTACAAAGAGAGCAGGGTTAGGGTATGAAAGAGGGGATAAACCCTGTGTTTGTGTACATTTAGAAGAAGAGGATTGGGAAATGTGTTGGTAATTGTTGAAGGAGGAGAAGTGTTTTCTGTTTTCTTAGACAGAATAATGACAGCGGGGTCAGATATACTGTGGTGACCCATTTAACTGGAAAAACAGGACTTTTTTTTTTATCTAAGGTACTTTTTTCCCCCTCCCAGTATTATCTTAAGCCTGTACAGACAGAGTGAGTATTGTCAGGTGTTATATTTATTTGTCATATGAAATCATCCTTGGAATATAATTATTGCAAGTCAAATGCTTGAATAAACTACAGCAAACAAGCTGCTTTTTTGGATGATCAACGCCTCCGTGGGAAGCTGTAGAAACCATAACACTCCATTTTTTCCTCAGCGTCACCAGAAAGCCGGCGTCCTGCTTCCTCATTGGTGTGAGCGTAACTGACGTGCTGATACCTGCAGCAGGTGCCTGACGGCAAGTGACACACCTTCATTCCTATAGTCTTTCACAGGAAGAGAGAGAGGGAGAAAGGGGGAGGTGGAAGGATATATGATACCTAACTTGTCTGAACTAGTTAGAGGCATGCTTTTGTCCCTGTGTTGCTATGGAGACGCAGGGGGGAGGGGTGGCGGGAGAGAAAAAAGTGGGTGAGGCGGGTTAGACATATAGACGAATGATTGATATAAATATCAAAACTGTGGTAACAAGCCAAACAGGAAGTCTGTATTCATCTCTGTAAAATAAAATGTGTTGCACGTATATACAAAATAAAGTTAAACATCTAGAATACATTGTTCTCATTGCGTAGCGTGAAAAATAAAGAGTTTTAACCTTCAGCGGGACCTCACTGTGGCGTAAAGGTTAAACAGGGACTGCCTTCAGCTACAGCGCAGCCTCAGTGAACGCTGGGATCATGTTGTGACAGGAAACAGAGTTTCAACCTCCTTTTCTGCTCAGTGCCACAACACCTGTTTCCAGTTCCCCACCTCACTCTTTTTATGCTGCTTCAGCGACACTGGACTTTGACTTTTCACCCAACTCCAGTTTCTCAGCATTCGTGTTGTGTACATACTCAATGTGTCCAATCACTACGAAGCCAGAACCTGACCGACAGGTTGAGCGCAATACCAGATGGTTTTCAGACATACAGCTTTGAAATGACTAACTTCCCTCCTTCTAACAGGTGTTGTCATATAGCAAGGTAGTCTCAGGTGAGCCAGTATCACCAATACTTACACATTCCACAGCTCAAACACATATTTCACAACAGCTGGAGGAGATATTGTCTAGATGTTTGATTGAAGTTCCCATTAAAAGGAAAACCATAACAGTGGCATATTCAAAACAAGACTGCCACACCCGTGAACCTCCATTCAGCCGGTCCCATGTAAACAAAAGGCTTATTACTATTAACAAAGCAGCCATTTTACATGAGACAAGCCTTGTGTCGGGTCTGGAGAACACTTTTGAATGTGTGTAAAGCAGTAAAACATTCAAAATGGTGCCCACAGCAACTTCCTCCACCTTCCCATCCCCCGTAAAGTACTTTTTCTCTGACTCACTAGACAAAAAAAACAAAAAAACAATGCAAATAAACCTGCGACACAATCAGTCTTTTAAAATTTTATTAAAAACAATCCAACAAACACATATTAGTAAGAAAGAAACTGTACAATCTATGACATGGAATTTAAAAACCATTCAACAAGTTCTAAACATAAAAATGTGCCAGGCATATTTTTAAAAAGATCTTTATGGCATATAGATTGGATGACGCGTTAGGACTTTACACAATTTATAAATAAAATGGCCGTACCGGTATTGCCAACAACATGGACACAACAAAAACAAAAGCAAGCTGATTGTTCCTTTACAATTTGTGTTCCTCAAGTAAAATGGTGAAAATGGCACACTCCCACTGCAAGAAAAGTTAATCTTCATAGGCTGTGATGAAGAGTTTACATGGGATCCAGCTCTCTCTGCTGCATGATGAAGAAAAAAAAAAAAAAACCAGGTTGTTAAACAGCAGTTTTACAGTAAAAAAGGAACTTTTTGTACCCAGAAAGGAAGTTCATCTCACCTGAGCTTTGTTGTACCGCTGCTTCTCTCGCCGCCTGGCAAAGAACTGCACACACAAACAGAGAATTAGACCTCGAACTGACTGAGAACATTAAACCAAACACAAAAAGGTAGAGAACAAACATGGACTCACCAGGACCAGCAGGCCGGCAACCACAGCCAGCACCACCACCACGATGACGGCGATGATCCCGCCCGACAGGTGCTTCATGGTGAACGTTGGGCCCTTCTCGTCCACATAGTACACCAGGATATTCTCCATATCCAGCGTCTGGCCGTCCACCACCGGCGCAAACTTGTTCCCTTCGTCCTTGAAGAGGGGCAGCACTTTCACCTGCGAGGAGGAGGAGAGGAAAAGGATGGTCAGTCAGGGAATCAACAGCCGTGTATCGTCTATACATAAAAATACAAAACAACTCAACGTACATCTTTCTCCATGTAGTACGCCATATGGGTCAGGTCAGTCTTGCGTTCACCAAATGCCTTCTTCACATCCACCACGATGAGCCGGGCCTCGGGGTCGTACTGCAGGAAGACACACGATGCTTCGTTAGTGGAGTGATTTTTTTTATTTAATGCAGTCTAATAAAAATAATTTCAACCCCCCACTCACCTCGACTTTTTCCACCATGTCTTTGTTAAAGTTCTTGTAACGTTTGTGAATGGCGTCCGCAATGGCACTGTATTAAAGACAAGAAATGACACTTATCTTATGGTCTCTTTTTTTAAATTTATATAAAAATAGGGAATATTAAATAAACTTACGCCTTCAAATTGGCAGGCTTCACTTCCCCTTTCACTGGTTTGTGTGTCAGCTGAAGACGAACCCAGCTGGAGAAAATTAAGAAAAGAAAAAAAAAAAAAAAGGTGAACATCTGAGAGTCGAGCATCTAAAACCTCCTCATCCTCCTCCTCCTCCTCCGCCCCTGATCCTGAAATACTCACTAGGTCTCCACGAGCTCATCGCACTTCATGTTCTTGTCTCCCTTGTCGGTACGACGGACGCCGGCGCTGTTGACACACCAGCACTCCTCAGTGTTGTTGCACTGCTTGGCATGGAACTTGCCGTCGCTCTCGCACTCCGGGTTGTAGATGCCGTCGTTGTCCACGAAGGCGGTCTCCACGGGCTTTCCTCCGATGCCCGTGCGGGTGCTGAGGTTCATGCTGGCTCTGTACATCTCAAGCTTCATCAGGAAGCACTTGGGGATCACTGGAGGCAGAAGCAGAGAGGGTGACATCATGAGGTGGGAAACAAAACCCCCCCGCAGGCAAATGGAAGGAAGTGTCTAAACGTGTCTTATACTTACGTTTATTGCAGTCGATTGTTTGTTTCATGCCTTTGGCGAGGAAGATGTAGCACTGACATGGAGTCCCATCACAGGTGGCCCACTTCATCACATCACATTGACCTTAAGCAGACACACAAGGGTTAAATGAACAGTATCGATATTGATCAATATCAATATGTAATGCTTCTCCGTTACAGTGTGATAGAGTTAGAGAACATAAAGGAGTCCGAGGGGTGTATCAGAGTCTGTAACACGGGCCTGTCAACAGGAAGGGGACAGGTAGACTAGCAGGTTTATCTAACACCTGGGCGTTGGTTTCTCCAAACAGACAATGTCCCCAGAGAGCGCCACTAATCCTCCCCACCCCCACTCTCACTCTACAACCCGAAACTGCAGCAGATTCAAACTGCTTTCAATCCCACAATGCCTCATTAAGTCACTTTAGAGCCTCTAACATTTACTGTGAAGGTAAGGGAGGGAGCTTCAGTCTGACAGGAAACACCACATAAAGGAATATCCCCGCGGTGGTGTGAAGCATTAAAGCGCATTCAATAGAATAAAAAAATCAAAAAAATCACAATTAAGCGACTTCAACTCTTAAACTCAGAAATATTGTATTTTCTTTTTAGCTTCATAAAGTTTTCTATAAAAATTCAAACTACTTACAGCTTTGAGCTGAGGCTGCCGCCGCCAGCGAGGCGAGGACGAGACAAATCCACAACTTCATGATGAAAAATGGATTGAAAAACAAACCAATGAAGAAATAAAAAGTAAGTTTCCTGTCGCTGGCTTTCTGTCCGCAGAGGACAACGATGGAGGAAAGAATGGCGACTGAGCGCACAGGCTTCCCTTTTTCTCTCTGCAGGTGTGTCTCCTCCCCCTCTTCCTCCTGCTCCTCTTCCTCCTTCCAGTCAAACCTGTTTGAGGAGACTCACCGAGCGCGAGCACTCAAAGGTAAAGGAGTCAGAACAGACACGAGCGCCACTCAAAGTGAAGTTATCGATGTAGAGCTGATTATCGATTATAAATCCCTCTTTTTCTTTAATGTTTGTTGTTTTAAAAATTAATATACAGAGAAATAGCCTCATGACGTCACGCTCATTTGCATAAGCGACGTAAAGGGGGGGCGCACCTTTTTTCCGGTATGACCATATTTGGTCTCTGTCTCTCTGTTGACATGTTTTATTCTTTGTCAGTAAATCTGAATGTCTCATAGTTTATATGAGTTTTCTGTAAGGGAGCCATTTTCTATCATTAATAAGTGACGTAGTTTATGGATATTTCATGTTTTGTTAAAAACAGTGAAACGTTTGTGTAAAATTAGGGATTATCTGTCTGTATTGTGTATTTAGGCTTCTATTCTGACAAATTCAGTGTTTTTAATTTAGTATTCTCACATCATTTCTTATTTATGTTACTCTTTTTTACTAAAATAGACCCAATAAAATAAATAACAGAGATTTACTGTAATCAGGATATGATGTGAAAATATCTTCACAGCTTCATTAAAAGTTTTTCTTTAAAAATAAAGTTTTATAAAAGTTTAAGTAAATCCAGAAGCATCAGAAAGTTACTTTAATATTTTGATACTCAGATTAGTAGTAGTTATTGTATCTGATTCCATTTATCTGTATCTGATTCACCCCAGTTTATATTAGTGTACAGTTAATTTACATAAGTTTTTAAAGTAACATGTTAAAAATATGCAGATAGGCTTAATTCTTTAGAAATAAATCAGCTTATTGATTTCTAATGCCTCCTTTAGATATTTATATTCAATGTTTAACTGATGTGCCACAATAATGTTTTTGAATTAAAATATCTTTGCAAATATTGATATTTATGATAAAGCGTGTGTTTATTTTGTACAGACAACATAATATTGTAAAACATGTTTTATTCTGTAGGCTGTGACCTTTATACATAAAGAACCACTGTTATCTTCCTGCAGGATGTTAATTATCATAGTTTATGGTGGCTTTTTATATTTAAATGTCTTTAAATATTCTGTGTCAGCATTGTAATATGCCTGTAGGATGTTATATATCACTTTAGACTATAGTGACTTGTGTAATTGTATATTCCAAACATATTATTTTATTTTATATAGTGCTTTAAAAGGTAATTAAAGGCACTTTACATGGTAACAAAAGACAATTATCAGTATACAAACTATTAAAAACAACATGTGGGGCAATAAAAAGTCAATGTTTAGTCGACATATATCATCATATTTCAAACTCTGTGCTACATTCAGACATTTATGAATGTTTAAGTTGTGTGTTTGTGTTTGTGTTCACGCTGTGTGACGCGATGACATCATCAGGTGTGCGCGCAGGTATCTTACCTGACAGAAACCAGCCTGGGAAAACATTCCCTGTGAGTCACGCTCCGTCGAGAAGACACCACTGACTCACAGCCTCAGGTCTCATATGACGCGTCTGACAAATATTCTCACAAACATTGATACCAACACCAATATTTTCATCATCGATCAATCAACAATCAATGGATGTTGATTCTATTTATTATTACTGATGGTGCTCTTAGTGTTTTTGTTGTTTTTACTAGTTTTTCTTTTTCTTCTTCTTCTTCTTATCATTATTAGTATTATTATTATTGTTGTTATTATTATTGTTATTATTTTTATTATTATTAGTAGTAGTAGTAGCAGTAGTAGTAGTATTACCAAGCAGGCAATACTGGAGTGGAAAGAGTGTCCAGAGCGGACTTTAGCTTCATAAACTGATATTTTACTAAAAGCAGAGGGATGCCTGTATATTGTTGCAGCAGGGGCGGTCCTACAGTGACAGCTGAGGAAGGACGTCGCTGTGTCACAGTACGTACGCGTGCACATTTGAGGACCCCAAAAACCAGAAGCGATGCCGCACCTTAAATGTCTTCCTGGGATGTCTCAAGACACGTTAGACGACCAATAGCAGCGTCTTTAACTACAGATCTGTGCAGCTTACTTTCTGGAATTTGCCTCGACTGAAAGAAAGCCAAGAAATAGTCTGGCTCATAACGCCCCCATAAAACCACAGAAGTACATAATTTCCCAGGGAAGCATTTCAAGAGCTTCTTTAATTAATCCCATCTTTCAAAAGTGTTTTTTCTGGTGTGTGTGTGTGTGTGTGTGTGTGTGTGTGTGTTTATAATACAATCTTGAGGGTTTCCTGTAGACGACTCCTCCTCAGTATCTGTTGTTGTCTGTACTGTGTGTGTGGTGTTATTTATATCAAACTCAAGACTTAATCTGGTTTTAATACATTTCTTTATTTGTTTATTTACGTTTTTTTATTGTATTATTATTATTTAGCTGTTTTAGCACTTTTTTTATCTTGTCTATTTATACATTTTAATCTGGTTTACTTGTTTGTTTACCTATTTACACTTAACTCAGTTTCATTCTTTTGGTCCTTTTCTTATTCTTAGTTTTGCATCGGAGCAGTAATTTTTTACTGTTTTTGCTTTTTGTTTC
This sequence comes from Dicentrarchus labrax, assembly GCF_905237075.1. Lineage (NCBI taxonomy): Eukaryota > Metazoa > Chordata > Actinopteri > Moronidae > Dicentrarchus > Dicentrarchus labrax. The sequence goes on from NW_026136702.1 coordinate 2,069,545, forward strand.
ATTTGTCACAACATGAGACTAGAAAGTTGCAGCTAGGTGTGAACCTATCGTGACGTAACCCATCGGTTTGTGGTTTTATGGTCATCGCCATGACAGTTTACCAGAGTCGGTGGAGGTGACGTACTGGGCGTTGAGCTGCTCTCATTGGCTGCTCAGTTTCGGATAAACAGTAAAATGTGTTTGTGAACAGATTTGAGGAGAGAAATAGTCAACAACAAAATCTGGATCCATATCTGATCAGCACTGTTTGACAGTTTGATGTGAGTTTGGTGTGTTGAGCTGGACGGACTCACTGAGAATGAGCTGTCAATCACAAGGTAGCCCCGCCCTAAAGCATACCCTGCTTTATGGTCTGTTTTACTCTAAATGGGACCATCAGTTACTAAATGAACATCATGCTGTATGGAAGAAGACTGAAACTAGAGACTGAGACCAGAAACTCATCAGGAAACTGTTTACTGAGCTCATAAATCAACTGAGAAGTTGGCTAAGAACAAACGAAAAAAGAAATCTTAAGAAAGTAAAAAAGTCTTGTTTCTGGTAAATGAGTCTTATTTTTGTCTAAAAATAAAAATAAAATTGTTAAGCATGTTTTGCATTAGAAAAGAAATCTGGTTTTATGAAAATATATCAATAGATAGCTGATTAGTTTTTCATAGTTTTAATAAAAGATTGTAAAAAATAAGAAGCTTCTGGTTCATTTAAGACAAAGTCACTTTTTTTTATGCTGTTTGAAGAAATGTGTTTGTCTAATCTTAGATTAAGGTATAAATTCTTAAATTGAGCTCAATAAAGTCACTAAAATACTTATTTTAAGAAAGTCTATTTTGAAATAAGCTTGTATATGAAACAGATTGCTCACATTTTTGGCATTTTTTCTAGATTTAAGGCCCATTAGAGATTTTTATGCTACTTTGCTCAGTACAAAAACATTTGATTATATTGAAGAATGTTTGCTGTTTTCAGGGAGGAGACTGAACATCCATGACGCTTTGCTTCTCCAGCCGCTTCTTTTTAACTGCGGGAGAGAAGCTTCCCTGAAAGAGTGTAATACACTGGGGACTCTTTTATGTTCAGCACTTGCAGAATAGAAACTGTGCTTATTTAGAGACATTTAGAGGCTGATAAGCACATACAACAAAAACAATTATGACTTAAGTGTAAAGTGTGAAGAGTAACAAGAGTAAACAATTACACAGGCCCAACTTAAATCTTTACAGCAGGCCATAAAAATGTTCCCAACCAGGTGAGTATCTGTTTCTTATCGCTCCAGTAGCTTCTGCCAAGGATTTATGACTCTGTGTGTTATACACTGAATGAAGGGCTGAATGGAAACAAGTCAATAAGATAAGTTAGAAAAAACATTCTTGATCAAGTAGCTTTGGTAATTTTGAGTGACATATTTTTTTGTGCTGTGAAAACTCAATAAAAATACCTCATAAAAAGCATTTAATCATGAATGTTTCTGCAACCTACAAAACTAAATTAGTGTCACTTAAAATTATCAGTAAAAGCTGCTTAATCAAGAATCAAGAAATGTCATTTGAAACATGTAATTTGGGTTACTTAAACTTTTCGATGTGGTCTGTTTCAACAATTTCTTTGAGTTAAAATAACTTTCACTGCATTATAGTGTAGAATCTAATACAGTGGTTCCCAACATGGGGGTCAGGACCCCCACTAGGGGTCGCCAGAGCCTCACCGGAGGGTCGTGAGGCCTTCTTGATTTTAAGGAGTGTAACAAAACTTTTAAATCTACAGCAAATTTATATCTCAGCATTTTATTCATTTCTGAGAAAAATAAATAGGTTTTAATCTTTTTTTACATTATTTGTCTGATTTTTATTAAAATCTTTCTATTGACTGGATGTTTCACATTTTATTGTTTCTATTGTATTAATTTTTAGCCTTTTATTTATTGTAGTTCATTTTTGTTTTTTATTTGTTGTCTCAGTTTGTTTTGTGAAGCACTTTGGGATGCATGTTTGTATGAAAGGTGATATGTAAATAAAGTTAAGTTGAGTTGAGTTATTTACATTTACCACTTTATTGCAGCATTAAAACATGCTGCACCGCTGATTGTTAGTCGTGAAGAACAATCCCTGTTTAAAGTTTAGATTATTATTTAAGATATAAAGTTAAACACAGCGGCTTTCCTCAGGAGCAAAGTACACAACCAAAGAGATAATATAAAATGAGTCTTTATGATGGTTAAACATTCAAAAAAAGAGAACTGTAAAAAGGAAATAATCTGCTCAATATTCCTCAAAATACCTCATTTTATACAAACTTCCTGCAGTTATTGTGTTCACTAATTGTTCTATATTGTTATTGTTATACAGTGAATATAATGTGAAATAGTGATAAAAATATGTCACTTCAGGGGTCGTCAGTTTACCCAATGATAGAAAAGGGGTCCCTTAAGGAAAAAGGTTGGGAACCACTAAAAATAAAATCACAAATGTGTCCTATAATAACAATCATTGCAAAGAAAATAATCAGTTCACATTTATAGGATCGACTGATGTAATTATACCCAGATGAGTTTGACCAAATAGAGGTTAAACTGTTACACCCGTATCAATAGATGATTGTAATGTTTTTAACACGCCTCTTTCATAAGAACTGAAATCTGTAATCAGGGATATATCCACACGGGGGGGGGGGACACTGGTCACCCCTGAAATCTGATTGGACACCCCATTAATCCTAAAGTCTTCCACTTCTTTCAGAGGCTGTAGCGGACTCCGTTTTAAAGACAGAGTGAAGATACTGATATCTTGTAAAACTAGATGAGCCAACGCATCCGCTGGTACCAACCATGTCATTCTAGCATAAATAACACTCTAAAGTATGGCGATGACCCCAAGATATCTGAATGAAAATAGGTTCTATAGGTTCCGAAAAGTCTCCCCTTTGAAACCTAACACACACTTCATGCCACCTTCTGCATGAGTCAGTGCCCCACTTGTGTCACCACAGTAGAAATAATCTAGACACGCCCCTGCTCTGGTACAAATACAGAAGAATCAAACAGTAAAATAGATTTGTCCCCTGATGAGCAGGTGAATAAAAGTCATTTCTGGTGTCCTGTCTTCTTGTCTACAGTGAGGAGAACAAACGAAGGCCCGAGGGGGACTGGTCGCTTATTGTGTGGGAGCTGACACATAAGCAGAGGAATATGGGTGTTCCCCTTCCCAGAGGTTTAAGATGTCAGGGCAGTGCATGGTATGGTGAGGTGGACCATTGTCACAAGTCCCAGGGGTGGAGGAATCTAGGTGGAGGAGGAAGAAGCGGAAGACGCTGCTTGAGGAGAGAGGTTCGACATCAGCGGGGAAGAAGAACGAGAGAGAGATCCAGACGAGGGGAGTTTCAACTTTCTCCCCCAAGACTCAGAGACCACCAGGAGACGGGGAAATATGCGGTGAGTGAAAATCTCTGCTTCTCTATTCTGTACTTTTATGTCTGTCATTGATTCCTCTTTAAGTGGTGGCCGAAGGCTTTTTATAGTTAACAAGATTCACTAGTGAAGTTATAATGAATCAATTTCATGTCACACTGACCCAAATGTTATATTTTTTTGTGTTTTTATTGGCTTTAAAGAAGGATAGTTGATTCACTGCTATACGCATCAGCTCATGACATGTTCACTTTAACCTGAAACTACATTTACTTTATTTATTATTAATACGATTTTTTCCTTTTTATTTGTTCTATTTACTGATTGAATTATTAATTTGTAAAGTTATTTATTTTATTTATCCCTCTAGTAATTTAATGATAATTTACTATTGAATTGTTTTATAGGTCCCTCTATTTATAGATGACAATTATTTATCTATAGTCAAACTGAATTGTAACTCATGTGCCTGGCCATATTGGTAGTAAGATATTTAGGTATATAAAATATAAAACAGAATGCATATATTGATACTTTAGTATGCATCTATGGAGAGTATTTTTTACTTCATTTAATTATAGCAGATAATGCTTAAGCCAGAATGATGGTTACCTTAGCTTAGCATAAAGACCGGAAGCTGTGGGAGACCTGGTTGTATTCAAAACCTGCTACTTTATAAAATGGTTTTACAGAAGGTTATTATTAAAATATAAGGACTATTTCGTGGACTGGGTGTAGTGATTTAAGCAAGTTACTATCTACACCCTATAAAACCACAAATTGTTAGACATAAAATTAGATATAACATGTTAATTAGAAAGCCTTTTAGTGTTGCTGCTTGGCATTTCTTATCGTACAGAACCAGCCTGTTTCCACTCTTCATGCTAAGCCAAGCTAACCGGCTGCTGGCTGCAGCTTCATATTTAATGGACAGATACGAGAGTGCCATCAGTTGTCTCATCTAACTAGGCAAGAAAGCGAATGAGTATATTTTCCCAAAATGGCAAACTTTATTAAAATAGAATTAATTGATAGGAAGGATATAATTACACTCACATTGTAGAGAATAAATAATGGATGAGTTCAGAGTGCCCAACCTTCATGGGTTTACAAGACACCAAAAATACAGTTGCAGAGATCAAACACTTTATTTCACTGCAAAATTACAGATTATAGATGATTATACAGCTCAGTCTTTAACAAAACATTCTGTCTTCACTCCAAGGATTGGCACAAAAAGTTTCCAACAAAAAATAATGAATTTCAAGTTTTTCATAATCATCCAGCCAAAAGAAATCATCATAAATGGAGGATATTTAACTAAAAAGTAAGTCCCTTATGTCGTCATTCTCAGTTTCATCTGGATCACACAACAAACATAGTCTGTCCTCCTCTGGAGGGGAATTAAACCGGCCGGTCTCTGGGGTTCCCAAAGCTTCAAGGGGGATCGCGAGGCCTCCTTGATTTTAAGGGATGTAAAAAAAACTTCTGCAGCAGGCCGATATCTCAGAATTCAGTTAATTTCTGTGAAGAAAACTAAATGGAATTGTTAGTTTTAAAGTTTAAATTATTATTTAATATCTAAACTTTGAAGACCTAAACACAAGCTGTATTCACAGAGTCTTCAATCTCTGATAAACAGCCTCATGCTGCATTGGAAAAGTTCAAACAACCAAATTGTGCAATTTATTAGTTGTACTGAACTATTATTCATTGAATATGAAATTAAATATCCATAAAATATGTTACTATCACTGCTTTAGGGCCAGTGTTCCTGCTAATAACTCTGCACAAAGAGATCTTTGTCTTTTAAGTTATACTTCAATTATTGTTCTACACTGTAGCCAATCTTTATGAGTCAATAGTTTTGGTTTGTATCGCATATCACTAGATGATTTTTCTCCAAACATGAGAAACATTTTACTCCTAAATCTTGTGAATATCACAAAGTAACCTGTTAAGATTTCAACTCATTGTGATGACGATGAGAAATGAATATATACTATATATAGTTTCTGATCATTTGACATTTATGTCTGATGTTTTGGAGTTTCCCATCCCATATAACAGAAAATCCGTAACATATAAGTGCTTTCAAAAGGAGTCTTCCTGGTGCACTTTACTGTCACAAACAGTAGCTGTTTACTCACATTTCAAATGCTGTCTTAAGGCTATAAGTGTTGCAGGAGGGGTTGGACTTTATGGTAGGTTTCATACCCATTTCTGTCCTAGTTGGAGTCGCTCAGGGCAGCTTGATATACAGTAGACAGTTCTGCATTTCTGTAATGTAAGAGTCTGCCTCAGTCCTCTAACTGTCCATCCAGAGCCTCCTGAGTCACAGACAATAGTCTCTGCATCGCCTGGAGAGAATATTGGCATTTAAATGGTAATCTAACCAGTCTTGTCATTATTCAGCTTAAGTATTTCCTTAAGCAAAATGTCGCGACTGAATTAGTGGCGACTGACAGAGCAGAGAGCCTTTTGGGGAAACAGATTTTAAATCAGAGCTCTCTGGTGTGTCTGGTCAGACATCACCCAAAACACCTTGACTTTATTTCAGCCTTCCCCGGGGGAAACTGTAGTGGCAGAGAGTGTCTGGAAAGTTTTTAGATTCCTGAACAAAAGAGGTAAAAAATATTCTTATCAGCTTATTCTGTGTTTTTGATTATGTGGATCCCACATTGTGCCGGCTCACAAAGCGGTGGTCACAACACTGTCTTCATGTGCTTAATGAAAACTCTTTTTTATTATTATTATTAAGTGTCTGTAATCCATTTTTACTGGCTGAATTGGGTAACACTTAAGTTAAGACCTTTTTAATCTGGCTTTAATGTTGTAGCCTCAGTTTTTAGGTTTTAATCACTGTTTTTTTTTTTTACATTATTTGTCTTCTTGGTGTTTATTTAATTTGTTCTATCAACCTCTGAACAATCATTCAGTTTTAGAAAACATTCAGTTTCTGAAAACTAAGAAAATATATTTGCAGCTTTTACAGACTGTGTTCATGGACCCTCTACGATTTTGGCAGTGGAGCCAGGAAGACAGTAAATGAGCTCTTTGGGTGGTGGTGAGTCAGGACAATATGTTGTACAACACCAGCTGTAATAATAGACATCCAACCATTGTTCAGTGGGATGAAAGTAGGCTGTGGCAACACAAAGTACAGTAAGAAAGGTAACACATACTTTGCAATTAGGTCGAATCAGCACTTTACCTGTTTCAAGAACAGAGCTGGATGACATTTCAGACTTTATAGGATGCTACGGCTACTTAATACAGAACTGGAGCCACTGCAAGTTGTTTAGAATTACATCATCTGGCAAGCGCAAAGTGGGTGATTGAATCCGTCCTTTCTCTTGTGCACCCATGTCTCTCTTGTACTTAAAGATAATTATGTTAAATGCCCACGATGTTTCTTAAAAGCTGAGCGATGTATTACTCTAAGTGATGGCCAATTGTCATGATCTTGTTTTCTTCAGGTTTTCACTCCTGTGGCTGATAAGTCTGTTTGCAGTGCTGAAATACTGTTGTGCAGGTATCTATCCTTCAATGAAACTTGCTGTTTTGACCAAACACCAAATCACAAATGCTCTCTAAACACATTTAAAATAATTGAGTTGACACATAATCAGATTCTGTATTCCTCAAGCTCCTTTCTCTTCTTCCCTCTCAGTTGCTGACCTGAAGGACTGCGAGGCAGCAGGCAGCAAGTGCCACCCTCAGGCCGAGTGTCTGAAGGTCAAGAACAACTTCACCTGTGCGTGCCGCATGGGCTACCAGGGCAATGGTCTGCTGTGCAACGACATTGACGAATGTCTCAGCGGCCTGCACGGCTGTCACCCAAAGGCCCGCTGCAAGAACACCCTGGGCAGCTACAGCTGTGTCTGCCTCAATGGATACTTCGGAGACGGCACCAACTGCCAGGACATCAACGAGTGTGAAAAAGAAAACGGGGGTTGCCATGCTAGTGCCCTCTGTACTAACTACGACGGTGGGCGACAGTGCCAATGTAAAGTTGGCTTTGTAGGTAATGGTTTCCAGTGTACTGATGTTAACGAATGCGCTAACCAAAGGACCTGCCATTGGAACGCCACCTGCACCAACAACCCTGGGTCTTATGTATGTACCTGTAATGCTGGCTATAAGGGCAACGGAAACTACCTGTGTCTTGATATAGACGAATGTTCAGAGACTCCTCGTGTGTGTTCTTCCTCACTCGGCTACAAAGGCTGTAAAAATCTGCCTGGCAGCTACCGCTGCACGTGCAGCAGTGGCTTCGAAAGTAACGGGCAGAGCTGTGTGGACATCAATGAATGTGCAAGCAACATCTGCAGTCTTTATGCAGAGTGTGAAAATACCATGGGCTCATATCAGTGTACCTGCAACAGTGGTTTTGTAGGAAATGGACTGACATGTGCGGACATAAACGAATGCAATGAAGTCAATGAATGCGACCCCAATGCTGTTTGCATCAACAGGCTGGGGAGTTACGAGTGCTCCTGTCTGGGAGGTTTTATAGGGGATGGTCGACTGTGTGAAGACATTAATGAATGTGCAACACCCAATATCTGCCCCTCTACCACTACCTGTGTCAACACTGGTGGCTCATTTTACTGCGACTGTGGCACAGGCTTCATCTTTAATAACTCCAAGTGCCATGACCTAGATGAGTGTGTGGCAGGCCGCTGCAGCCCTTACGCAACCTGCACAAATTCACCTGGCTCCTTCTCTTGCCAGTGTAAAGCAGGGTACAGTGGAGACGGCTTCACCTGTGCAGATGTGGATGAATGCTCGCTGGTTAAGCCATGCCACTCCAATGCCCTTTGCGTTAACCTTCCTGGCTCTTACAACTGCACCTGTCGGGCGGGTTATTCTGGAGACGGGGTGAATCAGTGCAACGATGTAAACGAGTGTCTGGTGGACAATGGAGGTTGCAGGAACAAAGCTACATGTGTCAACAACCAGGGTTCCTTCTACTGCCAGTGCAAGTCGGGCTTCATCTTGGTTAACCGTACTCTTTGTCAGGATATAAATGAGTGTAAGGAACTGAGCAATCCATGTGGAGTGAATGAAGAGTGCAAGAACATCGACGGGTCATTCGAGTGCCCCTGCCAGGTTGGTTACTACCGCCCTGCCAGCAACATGGACTGCGTTGATATGGATGAGTGTAAAAACAACCCTTGCCATGTCAACGCCACATGCCTGAACACCATCGGGTCCCACACTTGCATCTGTAAACGAGGCTTCACAGCAAATGGCACCCAGTGTGAAGATATAGATGAGTGTTCTGCAGAGGGTACATGTCACCCACGGGCAATATGCACCAACTTGATGGGCGACTTCTTTTGCTCATGTCAGAAGGGTTTCGAAGGTGATGGCTTCTCCTGTGAGGATATGAACGAGTGCACCCTCTCTAATGATAGTTGCCCAGCCTTCTCAAAGTGCATCAACTCTCCCGGTGCTCATGTCTGCTCATGTTTGAATGGCACAGTGGCTTTCAATGACACCTGTGTGCCTCCCAGTCCGCTGTGTGACCCTGCCTGCCACATTCACGGCCTGTGCCACCTTTCGTCTGCCGGATACCAGTGCGTGTGTGACCTGGGTTACGTGGGTGATGGGCTGACTTGCTCTGACATAGATGAGTGCCAGAGGGAAAACATTTGTCCTGAAAATGAGACTGAGTGTATCAATGTCCCAGGATCGTTTTCCTGTGTCTGCAAAAAAGGGTACACTCTCAACGGAACACAGTGTTTCGGTAAAACTTTTATTTTTATTTTCAAATAAATCTATCAAGTGTGTTTAAGTTAGCCTGGTTCCAGACTGAATCACTGCCCATATCTCTCTCTTGTTCAGAAATTCATATGAATCAATCATGCAGTGAAACAGAAATGGCAATTAGATCAACTAGATCTATTTGAAAGAGTAATTCATAAGCTGCATTGAATGTACAAAATCTTACCAATCTTTCTCTATTAAGTAAACTGATCAGGTAAATCCAAATTAAAGCCATTATATCCTTTATTTTGTCTTTTCCAATCTATACCAATCAAAAAGCAGCGGATGAAGAAAAACAAGAAGAAGGATTTAAGCAATTTCTGAGGCTGATGTGGATTGTCCAAAAGATACATATTACAGCTACAGTACACCTTCCTGTAATATCAGGAAATTATCCCTTATCCTTGTAATGTTTATTAATCCTCATTATAGTTTTAACAAAAAAGAATTCACGACACAAGGAATAATTAGCAGTTACATTACATTCAAGTGAAATTGAGAGGTAGCGGGGTTGAAGAGAAACAGTGCAGAATGATATGCAACACAGATGGAGCTGAACTGTTACACAGTTATGTGGTAACCATTAAACATCAGTAAAGCATTTTAAACAGAGCTCTAAGTAGGTTTGGAAGGAGAGAGATGATATTCATTCCAGGACAGGGAGCAACACACCACCCACTCTTCCTGCCTCTTAGTCAGATGAGTTACCACACATTTCAACTTGACATGACAGTATCAGGATCAAGAGATTTATTTGACCTAACCTCTACATAATGAATAACGAATTGTCCTCTGATGGGATGCTGTTAAGTTTAACTATCTCCCTCTGTTTCTTCCTACCTCCTCCCCCATTTGTCCATCACCTTTCTAGATGTGAACGAGTGTGAGACAGGGCAGCAGGAGTGCAGTGAGTTTGCCCAGTGTGTCAACACAATGGGCAGCCATTCTTGCCTCTGTCTGAGCGGCTTCACAGGTGATGGGAAGAACTGCTCTGGTGAGTATCAGTTCCTAATAATAAACATCTATTGCACCAGTTTCCCCCATACGTGGACTCTTCTGTGAGCTTTGTTTTAGCACCATTTGGGGCTGTTTCCCTGACACTGTCCCATTTTGGATAACTTATAGACTTTGATGAGTGCCAAGTCCAAAACGGAGGATGCCATCCAGTTGCCAGCTGCACTAACACGCCTGGATCTTTCTACTGTGCCTGTCCACTTGGCACAGAGGGCAATGGCACTGACTGCCGGGATGTGAACGAATGTGAGCAGAACTCCACACTGCCACACAACTGCAGTGTTCAGGCTTTGTGCCACAACACAAATGGGTCCTACAACTGCCAGTGCCAGGATGGATACCAGGGGGATGGCTTTGTTTGTGAGGATGTGGATGAATGTCAGCTGGCCACAACCTGCAGCAAGAACATGACTTGCAGCAACACCCCTGGCTCCTTCTCATGTTCATGTATCTTGGATGTAGTGTACGACGTGGGCACATGCGTGAGTGAAGATACCTGCTTGAATGCTAGTAGTGAATGCCACCCACTGGCCAATTGCCACTTTCACCAGGGTTCCTACTACTGTCAGTGCGTAGATGGTTATGAAGGAAGTGGCACCGAATGCTGGGACATGGATGAATGCGACCAATCTCAAAATCAAGTCTGCCCTGCCTTCTCCTACTGCTTCAACACTAATGGCTCCTTCATCTGTGACTGCTGGGAAGGGTTTCAGGACAATGGGACACATTGTCAGGACATAGACGAATGTGTGACGCGGGACTTCACCTGCCCTGACAACAGTACCTGCGCTAACATAGAGGGGAGCTACAATTGTACCTGCGACCCAGGCTTCTCAGGCAACGGCTCCCTGTGTATGGACATCAATGAGTGCTCCCTTGGCCTAACCCTGTGCCCTAATTTCTCCAACTGCACAAACACAGTTGGATCTTTTGTCTGTGAGTGCTGGGATGGTTACGAAGACAACAACACTGATTGTGGGGATATCAATGAGTGTCTCGTCAACTCAACCTGCCCTGAGCATAGCACGTGCATAAACACCAATGGAAGCTACTTGTGTATTTGTGACGGTGGATTTTCCAGCATGGATGACTTGTGTGTGGACATCGATGAATGTAGTGACACGGAGCAGAGGGAGCTTTGCACCAATGGCACGTGTATGAATGCTATTGGCTCATATTACTGTGAATGCATCAAAGGATTCTGGAGTAATGGGACAGAGTGCCTGGATGTAGATGAATGCTCAGACTCCCTCAACTCTTCAGTGTGTCAGCCCCATTCTACATGCATCAACATGCCTGGGTCTTACCATTGCCCCTGTAATGAAGGGTTTCTTCTGAATGGTACAGAGTGTCAGGATGTAGATGAGTGTCACCACCCAGATGGTCCACCTTGCCCTGAGCACTCATTATGTAACAACACAGCGGGGTCCTTCTTCTGTCTGTGTTCTCCGGGGTACAAACCCACGAGCCTGGGCTGTGAGGATATTGATGAATGCAAGGACAACACCACCTGCCGCTTTGACCAGGTGTGCGCCAACCTGCCCGGCGCGTACAACTGCTCTTGTCCACTGGGATATCACGAGGAGGAACTGGCGTGTGTCGACACCAATGAATGTGAGAACTCACCGTGCCACCCTTCGGCACGGTGCTGGAACACCCCTGGCTCCTTTTCATGCCACTGCCCTCTGGGCTTCGCAGGAAATGGCTCGTGGTGCAAAGACGTGGACGAGTGTGTTGCCCTGACCAAACCGTGCCACCTTCAAGCTCGCTGCCATAACACCCCAGGGTCATTTGTGTGTGTTTGTATTCCCGGATTCGTAAGTATGGGGCCGCTGTGTGTAGACTTTGATGAGTGCCAACAGCCTAATAATAACAGGCAGTGTCACTCTGCTGCCACCTGCTCCAACCATGTAGGAGGATTCAAATGCTCTTGCGGTCAGGGCTGGATTGCTACCAATAAAGACAATGGTAGAGGAAAAGGAGGATGTGTGGACTTGGATGAGTGTGTGTCACTCATGGCATGCCCTGGGCAGACATCCTGCACCAACCTGCTAGGGTCTTACAGCTGTTCCTGCCCCCAAAACAGCACAGTGTGCAGCGAGATGACTCTGAAGGGTTGGCTATGCCTTTGTTAATCACCTGTCTTGATAATCATACCTAGATCTCTGTGTTTGTGTGTGTGTCTCGTTGTATGTGTTGTTTTTTGGTTCATTAGTCTTAGTACTTACTACTTCTCTATGACTGTCAAAACTTTAAGGCATTTGTGTATCTGAAAATATAGCCTTGGTTCTAACTGCATTTTTGTCTTTAGCCCATTTGTAGGTGAAGTAAAAAGTGTGGGAAAAATGAAGAAAGAAAATTGTCATAATGATGATAGCAACAATTTGCAAGTTCTTTTTATCCAGCTCCTATGTAGTGTAAAGCCTGATATAATGCTCTCACTATTTAAAAAACTTGAACAAAGAACATGTAATTTGGGTAAATCAATTCGAAAGAAACCCACATGACCAAATCAAACTACAGTTTAGGATTGATGTTTTGTTCATTTGTTTGTTGCTCCCTCTGCCGCGTCAAACTAACGTTACTGTAAGACAGTTGCATTTTTATCTGTGGTGTCAAATCAAAAATGCTTCATCACATAACTTCTCAGGAGGTTTGGTGTCTTTACTATCCAGCACTATGTTGAGCACAGCTTGATAGTTTTCCTCCATTTTTCGTTAGCAAAGAAAGCAGCAATGGCCTAGCTTACAGAAAGCCCAACGGATCAGAGTAACGGTGTGGCTTGTTGTACATTGACTGTTACATATCAAATATAAAACATTTTCTAAAGTTGGAATGGAAACAGCTTAAACAGGTAACAAGTGAACTGATGTGTTTGGTTGATGGCAGTATAATGCTCACCTCTATATGTTCCCCCAATAGAGAGCAACCTGTACCCATTTGGAGAAGAGGCTGGCGATAAAGGAGTAAAGATAGACATAGAAGATGGAACTTCCCCGTACATCACACCACCGATGGGTTTCCCCTTCTTGGGAACATCGTACGACAGGGTTTATGTGAGTCTCTAATTGCATTTATCTACAACATTGTGAATATTAGAATGATAGAGAGTGTTTTATCTTTATTATCTCTATTTTTAAGTAATCAATATATTGAGAAATGTTTGCATCTGAATCCAAATATCACATCTCACAAGATATCTTATAATTCCTGGATCCACACCAAAAACCTTCTTGGCCCATGACCAAACTTTCCAGCAAATTAAACTTAAATCTTTTAAAGGTCCAGTGTGTAACATTTTTTAAGATCTATTGGCTGAAATTTAACATAATATTCAGAACCATGTTTTTATTAGTATATAATCACCTGAATATAGGAATTGTTGTGTTTTTGTTACCTTACAATGAGCTGCTTATATCTATAGACACTGCACGTCACTGCTGTAGTTTCTCCTACACACATCACAACTTGTTCTCATTCGCAGGTCGTCAAATACAGTGTTAAATTAGTTGTAATCTGTAACTTCACCACTAGATGTCATTAAATCCTACACATTGGTCCCTAAACAACATTTTGAAACATATTTTCCAGCTTCATTGGCAGAGGTTACAGCAATGTTCAGTGGAATATATGCCTGATAACCTTCCTGAGTGTGATATCTGATAGCAAAACACATATTACACATGGTTTACTGCAATCTACAATGTGTAGATTGCAGTGAAACATTACCCACACAATATGTGAGTAGTAAAATCATAACACAATAGTTTAACAGTAAAATAAATAACAAAATGGAGTTATGAATAGATAAAAGAGACATTTTGCGATTGCAATATTGGCTATAAAGTTGTGATTTTGAAAGAAGCTGACATCAACCAGTTGCTGATAATACGTCTGATATCAATCCTCTCTTTCCTTTATCAGTTTTCTGATAACGGTCTTGTCCAGTTTCAAACTGTCGCTGAGAATGAACAGTACTTGCTCCCGGCTCCTTCAGCCACTGGTTTCCCAAACAACATGAATGTGTCTCTGTTGGCGGTGTTCTGGGACGATGCTGACCTCACCCACGGGGACGGACAACTGTTCTATCAGGTACCAGGAGGAGTCAGAATGAGACAGGACTTTTTATTTATGTATTTTATATATTTTTATTAGGAGTGAAGTAAAATCAAAAGCTTAGAACGACCTTTATTGCAGCTTCTGGTTCATGTTTCTCCTTTTCTTTCAGGAATACCATGAGCTGCATATGTCGGATGTCTTCTCACAGATAGTGTTTAATCGTACAGCAGATGAAGTGACAAAGTTTGAGGAGCAGAAAAACAAGCCTGCCTTCACCCCGTCCTGGATCCTCAAAATCACCTGGGACCACGTGATGCCCGTCTCCTACCAGAAGATCAACTTCTCAGAGGTAAAAACTGGGTAGTTACAGTTCAAATCAAGTATTTTTCTTTACAGAAAATTCCACTTCTAAAAAGTTAAACTGTTCATTGCACGTACGTTGTACAATTAACCTCACTGGGCCTGTAACTATGAACCATAGCAAGAAGAAATGTGATCATTATTAGGCTGTGTGTATGTAAATATAACAATTTGGCTTGTAGCTCTGGAAAAAATAGACTTAATGCCGAAAAATCACTGCAAGTCAGTTCTTCTTTACATTTGGTCAACCAGCTTTAAAGTGTCAGACAGTTTATCCGATCTGAGTGAGGGGCTAAAATACAAACATTTCCAGGATATTTTATCATTCTTATGAATTTCCAGGTGTTTCAATGACTGTAAAACTAGTCTTTAAATTTCCAGGTTTTCCAGGAGTCGTAGGGATCCTGAAAAAGATTGTTCATCAGGTTAAAATTCAAAAAGAGGAGCTTGTACTCTTTGTACTTTTATTTTATTGAAATAATCTTTTTCAATCTAAAAACATGTTCAGGATGTTTTTTTTTAACTTTCTCTCTTACACAAATAATAACTCATTCATGTTTATATCTTACTAAATATGCATGTCCTACAAAGCATAATTCGCATCCTCTATAAGATAAAATGCAGCATGAGAATATAAGATCCCTTTCATCTGACTGAAGCTTTATATGTGCAGTGGAAGGTGTGATAGAGCAGGGAGTGTTACTGTTTGCTTGCATGCTTGTCCTACTTTGAATGCTATTGTTATGTGCAACGTGAGCCCTTTAACTGTCAGCTCAAAGAAAGCAAACATTCAGTCATAATTCCAGAAAGACTCTATTTGTTTAACTTTGGTGTCACATTGGGGCCTGAATGCAGAGAGTGTAGTGATATCTGCTGCCACCTGTCTGTCTTATGTCGTCTTGCAGTGTCCTGTCTTGTTGCTCTTTTTTGTATTACAAAGTAGTGTAAGTCACTGATACAGTTATTGATTAAAACGAGGGTAATTGATAGCAGTATTATGACACATTAGACCAGTGGTTCCTATCACTGACAAAACTGTTCATTTAAAGATATTTCCTATTATATTCAGTACTAATTTACTAACTAAATGCAATTTCATTAACCCAAACAGTGAACACAGTAACTGCAGGAAGTTTGTGTAAAAGTTTTGTAGATATTTTAGGAACTTTTTATACAATTCTCTGTCTGTATTATGCATTTTTATCGAACATACAAACGTAATAGGCTTCTTTATTGACAAATTTAGTATTTTCTTCTCATTGTTCTATCTATCTCTTTGGTTGTTTTAACTTCTTTAATGCAGGATGAGGTTGTTTATCAGACAGTGAATGCTCTGTGAATATAGTTTGTGTTCAGGTCTTCACCGTGCCCTTATCATGTTTATATCTTAATATACATTTATAACATATACCTATAATTATCTTTAAAAAAAATGTATTTAGTTTTCTTCTCAGAAATAAATTATATTTTAGAAAAATGTTTTTGTACACCTCTTAAAATCAAGAAGGCCTCGCGACCTGAATAATGGGCATTAAAATAATAAATAAGTATGTATGTCAGGTGGCACAAATGGTCACTAATATGGAATCTTTAGTGATAAAATGTCTGTCATTGTAAGTACCTAAAAAGTTCTCATTTCTGTAAGCCATATTGCTGCTGCAGCTGGCCAAAAGGTTCTGTTGCTTTTCACTGTTCTTAAAACTGTTCTGATTTATATTTTCAGACGAACACTTTCCAGTGCATCCTGACCACAGATGGAGTTCGTTCATTTGCCCTCCTGCGATACGGGGACATGAGCTGGGGTCCTGGCCAGAGGCAATACCACGACGCTCTCATCGGCTACACGGATGGGAGAACCACCCACAAAGAACCCACTGTCCCTCCGGACAACCTCTTCGGGCCCAGGGGCCGATATAGGCCCCAGCAGATGAAAGGCACCATGGGGAAGTCAGGTCAGCTGGTGTATGATTTCTCGGGACCAGCAGGGTCAGACGTGGATCCCAGTATAAAGTGCCAGGCGTGGGCGATGAAGGAGCCTAACCCTGCGCAGTGGACAGCGGGGCTGTTTTCATGTCCCTGCACCCGCACCCAGGTTCTGGAGGACCTGTCGTTCCTGCAGGACACCACTGATCTGGGTTCAGTGGTGAAGAAGCTGAGGGATCAGCGGTGGGGGGGCGCAGGGGGCCACATCTTCAAGTCTGTCCTGTCTAACAGACACGGTTCGGGGAAGAGGTGTGTGTATGAGCTGGACGGGCACTTGCTGGCTGGGTACAATGAACGCTACTTCTCCGGGCAGAGCTTACAGAAACACATCGGTAATACATGTGATATTCTCAAATATACACTCACACTGCAACATTTAGTGATTACTCTCAGTCAGTAAGATGTTAGTGCCTTGCTCGAGGACATCGAACCTGCACCCTTCTGCTGACAGGACAGTCTGTCTGACCCGTGCTGCAGCATTTAATCAAACGTCTCTCTGCAGATGAGGATCTCCTGCCGTTCCAGTGGTGTTGTATCCAGTCTCCTCTGTGCCACCTTTACCTCAACAAGAGACCGCTGGACCGTTGCCAAGGTTACAGCTGGGCGAGCCCAGACGGCTACACGCCGGCCAAGAAGGCGACGCAGGGAGTAGGTGAGGGATTCTTCCCAATAAACACAAGTTAAAACCAGCACAAGAGCCTGTGCTGTGCAGCAGTGGCTCCAAACCCCCACCAGGGGTCGCCAGAGCTTCATGGGAGGTCTGAATGAACTAAACTACATTAAATTACACTCAGTAGGTCTTTCTCGGTAGGTATTTCTCAGCATTTGGATCACTTATGTGAGGAAAAGTAAAGTAAATTGTCTGATAGAGCACTGGCCAAGCACTAGGGACAAGAAAACACTGAAAGAAGCCCAGTTAGTATGTATTATTTTTAAAAATTATTATTATTATTATTATAATTTTTATTATATTTCTTCAATTATATATATAAATATATTTATTTTATTTTTTCATTTTTACTCTTTGCACTACATTTATCCTTTGCTGCTGTGCCACATTAGAATTTCTCTCATGGGGGATCAATAAAGGAACATTTATTTATATATATATATTTATATTTATATCTTATCTTAAACAACCAAAGAGCTTACAGAATAGAATAATATAGAAGTGTCAGGGAGAAGAAAACACTGAATTTAATAAATAAAGAAGCATATTAAGTATTTATGATTGTTCAAAATAAATAATAAATAATACAGACAGAAAAAAGATTCATCCAAATCTCTTGTTTTACACAAACTTTTTGTTATTGTGTTCACTGTTTGGGTTCATTGTACAGTTTATTGCAGTATTATTGTAATACATTGAATATAATATGAAATATCAGTTGTCAGTTTACTGAATGAGAGAAAAGGGGTCTCTTAAGGAAAAAGGTTGTGAACCACTGTCGTACAGGAAGTAAGTAATACAGGTGTACAAATAACACGATTCATTTAAATTACCTCTTTTATCCACGTTTCCTTGCAGCGATGGTGTACGGCAGTCTCCATTTCATCACCTTCGATGGGACGGAGTACTCCTTCAAGGCCCTGGGAGAGTTTGTGATATTGCGTCTCTCCTCCACCACCGGCTCTAATATCTTCACCCTGCAAGGACAGACCGACAGGCTGCACACAGAGGAAAAGGGGATCGTTGAGGTCCCAGTGGTGGTGCGCATGGCTGCCTTCCACCAGGGCATTGGCAAGGTCAGGATGTTTGTGTGTGTACAGGGAAGACAATATATATATATATATATATATATATATATATATATTTACTGTGTGTGTATTTCACAGACAGACAGAGAGAGAGAGAGAGAGAGAGAGAGAGAGAGAGTTTGTGCATCTTAAAGGAATTGTCTTCACTTTCTTCTTTGTGAGCATTAGATAAGCAGCCATTAAGTACAGAGCAGCAGTACAGATTAGCCTAGCTTAGCATAATTAAGCAAGGGGGAAACAGCCTGTCAAAAGTAAAAGATTGCACCCAGAAACACATCTTAAAGTCCCTTAAAGGGCCTTTTTTAACCCTTTAAGATCACATCATATAGTCATATAGACCCATTTTTAACAACAAATGCCCAAAAAATTATCTTTTTTTCTTCCTGTAAAACAAAATGTGACGTGTTCTTATGTTAGATAAGATAAGATTCACTTGTTACAGCAGCTCCAGATACAACACAGCAGATACAAAAAGAAAAACACATTAAATAACAAAATAAATTATATATATACAGCTTTTTAAACAGATATATTGATTGAAATAGAATATTGCACAGGTTACAGCAGGAGGTAGTGGCTGGAAGAAATTATATATACACAGCAGTAATTTAACTGAAGAATATAGGCTATGACAGGGCCATGTGTGAACCAACCAACATGTTTCTACAGGAGCCCAGAACGGACAAACCAAACACTGGCTGAAGGTAGTAACTTTAGATTATTCTCTAATCTCTCTACTATTATTATTATTTTCAGATTGAATGGAGATGTGCGGGGAAAGGAGACAGACTGCAGGTTTTTGTGGATGATTCTGAGATCCTGGTCACTGTTGGTAATGATCACCACACACATCTGCATACAACAATCTGAACACAAACACAAGTATATATTTAATACCTAAACGCTGTCAATTGTATAATAAATGAGTCATAACCGTGCTCTCAGGTGTCGTGCACGTGGGTGAGAAGGACTTTGCCGTGCGCTGTGTGTCCCTGATTCGCTGTGCAGTGGTGTACGCCAGCGGCCTCCAAGTGGTGGTGTGGCGGTCTGTAGGCCACAGTCAGCTGGCGGCCGTGGTGGAGGTCCCTCAGACCTTCTACAACCGCACTGTGGGTCTCATGGGTCTCTGGAGCTCCAGACGAGCCGACGATTTCCTCATGTCTGATGGCAGGCTCCTCCCCTCAGACACCCTGTCAGAGGAGAGACTGCACGGCTTTGGCATGTCCTGTGAGTGAACCTTCTGAGGAACAATATCAAACATCTTCATCTACCTTTCACTGTCAGTCTGGGCTTTTTATGACGCTTTAATCAATACTTTTATATTAAGGGTGGATCAGTCTTTTAGCATCTATCAGCTCATTGTTTTGGTCTCACAACTTTCAAAGTACTTAAATAATACTTAAATAACTATTTAAAGCATATAAAATTAGCCAATATTTTACAAAAAAGGAATGGTTAAAGAAAATCTCCTTCAGCCAAAGATTCTTACATATTATCACATTTTCTTGTGTTGAGCAAAAAATAGTGGGGGTTGCCAGTGGGGCAAAACTATTTTGCTTGGCTTGAATTCTTAAAACTAGCATAAAAATAGCCACTCAAAGACTAAAACTAAAACTAGAAAAAAATAGCTTATTACAAGCAATGAAAACTCAGTTATTTAAGATTCTTAAAGTATTTTGGTGACTTTATTGAGCTCAATTTAAGAATTTGTAAAAAATCTTACAATAAGACACAATTTCTTCAAACAGCAGAATAAAAATAAACGACTTTGTCCAAAATGAAGGCACCAGAAGCTTCTTATTTTTAGCATATTTTATTAAAACAATTAAAAACTAAACAGCTGCTTAATTTCCAACACTGGGACAAGACAACTTTCTCTTTAACTGAGAAGTTGTGCGAGGGATACTGGGATATTATGTAAACCATTGTTGTTACTGGTTGAATCGAGCTCAATAGCAGCTGTAATATCTCATTGAGACAAAGTTACATATATTTTCTTTTCTGACTCAAAACATGTAATGGTAATGTAACAGATGATAATGTCACATGGGTCAGTTTGGTGGCATTTTGAATGCAGGACTTTTATCTGTCCTTCGTTACTGTACTCGGACTGCTCTCGTTAACCTGTTTCCAGCTCCAGCAGGCAGCAGCTACCTTCTCAGCACCAAACAGCAAACAGACACAGTTAGCTGATGAACTAACTAACATCACATCTCTCAGCTCCTTCTCAAAGTCTATAAAACAGAGATTACAGGACAATAATCTGGAGTAGTGCTTCTGTCATTGTTTTACTAATTGTGTGCCTTTGTATGTTATGTTAATGTTTCTGATATACCATCACCCTGCCGGGGACTGCAGATAAAAATGAGCCTGTATGGCTTAATCTGGCACATTTACATAGTGGACTTAAGTACTTGTGTTAATTAATGTGCATTTTCCCAGTATAAATAAATAAGCTTCAGACATAGAGGAGCATTTGGAAGCTAAAGAGCCAGATATTTCCCTGAGGAGTTTTGTGAAGAATAAAAAACAGAGGTAATAGGAGAGTGAATATTGGATTTCATCAGGTTGCCTGAAACAGAGCTGATGTTGCTCTGCGTCTGTATTGCTGAGCATTTCCTGCCTGCAGCATCATAATGTCAGTGAATTCATCTTTAAAAATATGCTTCACTGTTTCTGCTCATGGGTACAAAGCTCAGAATCAGAGATCTTCAGCTCATCCATGCAGCCTCCTCTCCCACACCTTCCGAGGCGTATTGTTGCATTATTAAGGCCTGCATAAATATATCGCAAGATTTCTTTACCCTATTGTGAAGCCCCAGACTTATTGCAAGTAACTGCAAGCACTGGCATTAAACCTTGAAGTTATCTTTGATTCTGAGTTCAGAGAACGTTAAAGACATTAGAAGCATAAAATAACTAAGAATGTATTTAGTCATCTTAAAAACAGGTCTATACAGAGACACTAATGCACACCTTCATTACCTGCAGGATTGACTATTGTTAATGCTGTACTCGCCGGTCTCTCCAAAACTCAGCTGCACGTGTGTTGACGAAGAAGAGAGCACACATTAAACCAATTTTTCTGGATTAGCTACCTGTTTGCTTCAGAATCGACACAGGCCTCCATCCCCACCACGACTTCATCCTATACAATTTTATAATATAATAATATAATAAAATCAATTCAACTTCATGCAGTTCAGTACAATGTCTGTCCCCAGCATCCCTCTCCAACTCTGTACCTGTGTGTTTCTAGGGGCAGTTCCGGTCCCAGAGAGCCTGTTATTCTCTCCTTCTCCACTGGTTCCACTGGAGCCCGCCTCCACTGAACACCTGCTGGAAAGCGTCAGTCCTGCTGAGGTGGAGGAGCTGAGGAGAACCTGCAAAAGCAACATGCAGTGTGTCCACGACATCCTCGCCTCCGGCAGTTCTAAACTGGGCCTGCAGACTCTGGACGCCAAGAAGCAATATCAAAATAAGGCTCTGATCTACGGTGAGATGACTCACGCTATTTTTGAAAAGGTGTTTTGTGTTTTCATTGTGGACCGGTACTAATCTGATGTGGTCTGCTAGGTAACATGCCTCCCATAGTGACAGAGCCCACACTGATCCGCTTTAAAGTCAACTCCACTGTCAGCGTTCAGATTGTGGCTCAGGACCCAAATGGAGACCCCATCACCTACTCACTGCTCTACCCTAGACCTCCTCGGGCTTCCATAGGCAGCGGTGAGACACACACACACACACACACACACACACTTTCCCCTCAAATCTTCATGCTAACTAGAGCTCCCTCCTCCACCAATGTTACAGATGACGTTACTGTTGACATTTGTCAGTGGGATGGTGTGCGCACTGCTGTAGCCAGCAGTTAAGTCTTTCGGCAGATGGGACATTTCAGAGCTGAGTCAGTGGATGGGTCACACAGAGAAAGACACGCACAGGCACAGAATGCACAAAAAGACTGGCAGAAAAGCCTGAAATGCTGTTTTTACTAATACAATTACATAAGAAAATACATATTTAAATGTATTAAAGGAGGAATATAATGGTTTTTAATATGTTTCTGCTCCAGGTGACGGCCTCCTGACATGGACGCTCCTCACCACGGAGCCCGTCCAGGTGACCATCAAGGTCAGCGACGAGGTCACCGGCTCCCTGTTCACGCCCATCCTGCGTGTCTGCAACTGCCTCAACGGAGGAGTCTGCCAGTATGACAGCGTCACTGAAAACCACATGCAGGGAAAGTTCCAGGTGCAGTTTGGAGTTTTTCAGCACTTCTTTTTTGCTTCATCGCTGATATACAGTTCGACCGTGAAGAGGAAGCAAACAGAAGTCAGTTTGTGTGGATTTATAAGTGGCAGCGATGAGAAGAGCACATAGTAGCCCCGTAAACGCTAACAAAGAGTGTTTCAGAGCTTCCTTTAAAGGGACATTTCACCCCAAAATCAAAAATGCATTTATTTATTTATTCATCTAGATTGTTTTGGTGTGACTTGCTGAGTTATGGAGATATCGGCCGTATAATATAATGCAACCAGACCGTCTCTTGTCTTACTTTGTTAGTAAAACTTATGTAAGTCTCTTCATTTATTATGCCATTGCACAATATATTCGGCTGCTCAAATACATTTCGTGATGCATAATTTATTTTTAAGGAAGTGTTTTCTGACCATATTCGGCTGTTTTCAGATTCAGTGTATTCCCCTGACTTCATGATGTTCCCCACTGACGTTAAGGGAATGTGGGGAGAAAGGATTATTCAGAGTAGTAGTATCTTTTTTGAATGTATGCCAGACAACGTTAGCAGCTAACTCAGCTGTTCTGGTGAACTTTTTGTGCAGTTTTACTTATTTTCTTCAAGTTGACTTAATGTCATTACAAAAATGGAATCGCCACTGCGCTATAATGCGTCAGATCTTTTCATTTTTGTCCTTTTTTCAGCTTATAAATCATCATAAGCCCAGGTACACATTAAATAATTCTTAATGATCCACCAAAGTGTAAAGATTTGATGTTAGTCAGCTGTTTTTACAGGTAATGTAATAATTTGCTTTAGTGGAAGAAAACTGAATAAATTCAACTAAAGCGGAAACATTTGTAGAAAGAAGATTCATTTAAGTTCTTATTCTGATAAATTCTCTTTACACACTAAATTGTTTCAGTTAATAAGGCGATCAGTTTCCTCTTTCCAAGTTTGAGTTGAACTAACTTACTGGGTTTTTTTTACAGTGTATTTGAATCTGTCTGTCCCTGTTACCTTCTGTTCTTTCCTCAGGTGGTCGGATGCTTGTGCCCGAAGGGATTCAGCGGAAAGTTCTGTGGGAACAAAGCAGACGTGTGTCGAGGCAAACCTTGTTTCCGAGGGGTGGAGTGCCAGTCGAAGTCAGAGCCGGGGCAGTTCACCTGTGGAGAGTGTCCTGATAATACTGTCTCATACGGAAAACAGGGATACAAGTGCTTTGAGCATGGTCTGTAGCACGTTCATGATTCCTGTTTGCAGGATTTTCTGTTGCATCGGGTTTGGAGAAAGTAATTGACCCCATACACTATAATTTATCTCATTCTTCTTCCCTTTGTATGCCTTCCCAGACATGTGCGTCCCTCCTTTCCCCTTCCCCTGCCACAAAGACGCCATATGCCACAGCACGAAACAAAACTACACCTGCACGTGTAAGCCTGGCTTTACAGGGAACGGACAGAACTGCACAGGTACCAAACACCCATCACCTCAGTGCGAACCATAACACATTTATTCTCAAGGTTTTAGCCACACAGCTGTCTTTGTCTTTGTTGTAGATATAAATGAGTGTGTGGAGCTCTCAACCTGCCCCAATGCCAAGTTTGAGTGCAGGAACAAGCCCGGCTCTGTGGACTGCTTCTGTAGATACCAGAACACCAAGGACGTTGATGGATGTGGTACGTGCACAATCGTATCTGTTCAACATCATTTAGCCTACAGGGAACTATTTTATCAGTTACGCTCACAGATTATAGAAGTCCAAAATGAATTTAAATTAATTTACTTGACCCTAAAGGGACTCTTTAATCAACGCCATCTAGTGGGGCTAAAATGTACTGTACAGGCTAAATGTCCTTATTTACATATAGTACATGATACAGCCTATCCACTTATACAATTTTCTGTCAGTATTATGTATTTTGAATCGTGTTTAAACAGTCATACAGACTTAATAGGCTTAATTTTGTTTTCTTGTCCCCGACACTTGGCCATTGTTCTATTAGACCATTTACTTTACTTTACTTTTCTTCACAGAAGTGAACCAAATGCTGAGATACTGAGTATTTGAGTTTTCTTACACCCCTTAAAATCAAGAAGGCCTGTTCCATTATATCTGCAAACAATATAAAATATAAAAAATAAGAGTGTAAAAATATGTACATTATAATACAATATATAATTATATAGACAGAAGAAGAGTAACTCTTACTGCAGAGCTACTAGAAGCTGTAATTGTGACAACAGTGTGTGTTTATTTCTTACTCTGACTGATGTTTTTCTCTGCAGGTGACTCTGCCAATCCTCCAGGTAAGACTTCCCACTATGGCTACCTTATCTTTATCACAGCTTTGCTCTTTCGCTGGTGTTGCCATGGTAAACGCACATCCATATACGGTGATAAGAGGTCGTAACACGACTGTCGCTGCTGCTCTGTCTCTGCAGGGTGTAATGTGTTTAACGTCTCTGTGGGCTGGAAGAAGAGCAAGACTGAAGGACTCAAACAGGTGAGAGTGTGTGTGTGTGTGGCAGAGGTGGAAGAAGTGCACATATTCTTTACTCAAGTAAAAGTACAAGGCTCTGAAATGTCCTTAAAGTATAAAAGTATAAAGTATTCCCTTTATACTAATACTAATAATTAATTATTAGCCTCAAATTTTCAGATATTAGTGTCAAAATGTAGATACAATTAAAAAGTTGTTTGAAATAAATACTAAAGTAAAGTAAAAGTGTTTTTACTACTCTGGTGTGTGGGTATGTCAGTGATGGCTGGCAACATATTAATTATTAACATGTAACAATAAAATATGTGGGACAGGCCTTTAATTCCAGACCAGGCTATTAAAGGAGACCTGCTTTTAATTAAAGTGTTTTACGGTATTTCTCCGTCTTTCTCAGCTGGTGGACATTCTGTCGATCGGTTTCCAAAACAAATTCTACAACGCCAGTTACAAGGATCCAGCCCCGGGGTCCGGTCTGGGTGCAGCCGAATACCGTATCAACGTGTCCAGTGACACCCCCCACTGGTACATCAGAGACTACCTGGCCAGAGTCAGCGGCCACTATGACATCAGTTCTGTAGAAGTTGATGGTAAACTACCAACACTTTTAGTGATTTTTACTTTTTATAACTACTAATAGCCCATATTTATCTGTATTGCTTTTTTATCTTTATAATGAACTAATTATTTTGAGATTCTAAGTCAAAATATTGAGAAAGTTTCTAATTATTTTGACTTCTGACCGTCACATTGGCGGAAATTTGCTTCCATAATTATCAGGGTTCCCACGCGTCTTGGAAAACCTGTAAATTGAGAGACTAGTTCTCCAGTCATGGAAACACCTGGAAATGTACTAAAATTACCAAACATGCTGTAAATAATCTGTGTTACAATTTTTTATTGTATTTAAGGCTTTCAGATAGTCTACACATTTAGTTTGAAACCCGACTGTTTGTAGGAGAATCTGTGTGGTGGTATGACGCTTCAGAGCAGATTTACCAGACCTGGAACAAACTTGCAGAAATCTTTTAGGCGTCAAGTCTAATTTTTTCCGAAGCCAAAAGCAGAATTCTCATGAAAGCCAGTGGAAAATTCCCTTGTTGTGGTTTATAGATACACGCACAGTGAAGCTGAGAAGATGAATTTTCAGTAAAATAAAATTGATTCTACTTAATTTGAACTGTTAGTTGTGGGCTGTGGCCAAATTAAATAAAAATTGAGTTAAATGTGTCAATACTAGGCCTAAATTATAAGACTGTTTGTGAGCAAAACTCCTGGAAAATGTCCTGGAAAGTAAAGAGATTTTCTTAAAAATAGTGGGAACTCTGAATATGCTGCAGCACTTTTTTAGTTGATGGCAAACTTCTGGTAAGACTTCTTCTCTCTCCCACTTGCTGCTGGGAATGTCCACACCTCCAGATCTGGACGAGTGTAAGGCCAAGGAGGCGGTGTGTGTCCATCCTGCCCTCTGCGCCAACACTTACGGAGGCTACAGGTGTGTCTGCAATGGCACGACCGACGTGGATGAAACCCAGTCCTGTGTGTTAGGTGAGGCTCTGCGCACATTTTACATCCATCCTGCAGGCACAGTAGCGGCTCTAGGGCTAACAGGCTGTCAAAATCGATATTATAACTGAGTGCTAAACCCATAAAATGCCTCGCAGATATATGTCTTGTCATATAAACACATCACTGCCCGGGCAAATGACACTTCAACTTGTCATCCATCGCGTCTTTTCTCACTCTTATAAAAAACATTCTGTGACTGTGATGAGAGCATTTTACGGAAATGTTTGTCATGACTTGGTTTGACGTGACCCTTTGCAGACAGAGACCAGGTGAATGAAAGGGAACTGGACCTTGTTCTGGGCCTGGTTCTGGGAATCGGCATCCCTCTACTTTTGCTGCTGCTCCTGGCTGCGCTGGCCTGCTTCTGCTGCTGCAAGAAGACGGTTACCGGAGAGTGAGTAACACCAGGAGTTTTCACTTTATGAACAACAGGCATGAGGGCTTTTTAACTGCTGATGGTTTAGTAGCAATATTATACAGGTTATGTTTTCTTCACGATTTTAGCCAAAAATATGGCAAAACCTTCTGTTTGTTTCTACCTATTTACACAACTGTAATGTTTTATTGAGTTGTTTGCTGTTTCAGGGACCAGTGTGTAGGGTTTAGTGGCATCTAGTAGTCAAGTTGCAGATTGCCACCTTTTGAATACAGCTCAGCCTTCAAAGTGTTTAGGACAGTGATTCCCAACCACTAGGGGTCGCCAAAGCTTCATAAGGGGTAGCGAGGCCTTCTTGATTTTAGGTCTAGGCCGATATTTCAGAATTTGCTTCACTTCTGTGAAGCACCAGGAATAAGAAAATACTGAATTTGCCAAAAAGGTAGCCTATTAAGTCTGTATGATTGTTGGAAAATGATTTCAAAAATACATAATACAGACAGAGACTTGTATAAAAAGTTCCCTAAACAGGAAATAATCAGCTCAGAATTCATCCAAATCTCTTGTTTTACACAAACTTCCTGCAGTTACTGAGTTCACTGTTTGGGTTCATTGTACAGTTTTTTATATAATATGAAATCAGTTCACTAACTGATAAAAAAAAGGGGTCTCTTAAGGAAAAAGGTTGGGAACCACTGGTGTAGGTGAAGCTACGATAGCTGCAAATAATGCTAAAGGCCGTCTCTAGAGCCAGTGTTAGATGCTCCTGAATGTTGGACCTCAATCACCCCCACCAGATTTCAGTCCTTGTAATTTATGTACCAACGTCGCTTTTTCTTCTGGCACCAAGTGTTTTGCGTCAGTAGCGGTAAGGGTCTAAGAATAGCGTTTTTTTCTCATCCATACAACAATCGTCTCCTGGTGCGCGGTGGGCAGAACACATCAGACGTGTTTCCCGGTGTGTGGTGACTGTTTATAGCTGCGCAGGCCTTTCAAAGGACAGCTAGACCATCTTGGTGCACTAAAGCACTAATGAATAATGTGTTTAGATGGGTCAGCAGCTCCTTTGGGCAAGGGTTCATACTGCTGCAGAGAATGACCACACACACACCCAGAGTTTCAAGGTACAGTAGTCAAGTAGGTCTGCCCAGAGACAATCCTTTCCAGCAACTCGAAGGCTTTAAATCCTGTCCTCTGTACTGCTGCTGCAGCACTGTCTTCTTGTATTTAACTTCTCAGTTGGAGGACGGACTGCCCACTCTCTTACTATATTAAACAGAAACACTTCCTACTAACAGCTTTGGTCCGAGTTATGAAACTGCACTTGGGTAACACTGAGGTCTGTTTGCAGATGGAATATACAGTAAGACCAACGTAACGATGAGGGTAACACATCCACAGAGTAGCGGTTTGCTCACCGGAAAACAACTGATAAACTGTAAAAAGTGAACACAATAACTGCAGGAAGTTTTTATACAATGTTTATTTTTATTTTTAACAATCATACAGACTGAATAGACTTCTTTTTAGACACATTTTCTTACAATTACACTTGCATACTTTTTTACTGCAGGACAATGAGATATAGGTCTATAGGTCTACTGTGTCAGTTTTCCTACATGTCTTCCAATCAAAACGCGAGCCCCCGTGAAGCTTTGGCGACCCCAACTCTCATACAGCCAGCAGCTGCTTAGCTTAGCTTAGCTTAACAGTAAGCCTAGGTCTGTCAACTGTCGACATATAAAAGATGGACGTTGCATCTCTACTTCCTTCTAATTTACAAAAATGAAGCCAAATTATCCCTTCGGAGTCTGTGTAGTAGTGATCGTGGTTAGCGCTGCGGTATTGAGGTCCCGCCCATTCGCGCTGGTCGACTAAATCACGAGCAGAGCTCAGCTGTCAATCACGACGTGTAAACCTTATTTTTTAAGCTTCAAATGACTAATTAAAACCAAACTTAATCGAAAAATGATCACTTGAACCAACATCAGCATCGTAAGAACTACCTAAAGAACAGAAACCATCTCTGGGTAAAAATTCTTTGTTTTTTAGTTTGGCCCAAATGTTAAGCAGTTTCATATTTATCATACAGATATCAGAATGGTATCAATCTTATCTCAATAAGAGTCAAACTATTCCTTTAAATAGAGGAAGAAGAAGGATTGAGCAGAGACCACTCAGATTGAGAGAATTATTTAACGACGCTCTCAGAGATTTTAATGTAAAGCTGAATGTAAAAATCAGCTATAAGTGCTAAAGTACCTCTGATATTAAGATATGTATGTGCGTGTGGATGTGCATAGATCTATTCATGTCTTTGTGCATTATAATAATAATAATAATGTGTCCTTGGCCGCAGCGTGTGTGTACAGATGTATGGCATCTGGGCCAGGTGTTAGTGGGCCACAGAGACACATAATCCCCCTGATGACTGGCCTGCTTTCTCTGCTATCTGTAAACTAGACCCTATGGATATAATGGCGGGGGTCAGCGCCAACATTGTGGGATTATGTCGTTAGATTAGAGTGAATAAGCAAAAGCCTGTTTTTTTTTTTTTTCCTGTTGTCTCCAAACAAGATAGAGATACAGATATACTTGGATTATGTTATTATCTAATAGTACTTAAAGGCAGAGTCAGCGATTCTGGAGACAGATTATTGATATTTGAACTCAGCAGCCATGCTGTGGAGTTTAGCACGTTAGCATGTGCCAGATTTACTGTCCCTCTTGCTCCAACTGCCCCCTTTACCCCCCATCTCCTCTCCCCTGTCCTTGTCCTGCACACGAGCACAGAGCCAGGACTGTGCACACCACACACACACACACACATACACACAACAGACAGCCAGCGGACCATGAATGGATATTCGCCGAATTTGACAAAAAGTGTATTGGATTAAATCCCAGATTTATAGGATATGATGGAGCAGGAACATCGTAATGTTTCTTTTTAACTTCCTATTAACTAAAATAAGTTTTCACACATGTTTTTGCAGCATTCCCTCCGTTATAAAATCAGCATTATGTATAAAAATTGGACTAAACTTCAGAGTTTGAACATTTCACAACATTAACTGTAATCAAGGACCAAAGGGTCTGAAGAGTTTGCAAGTAATCACTGGCAAGAGTTGTGTTTTTTTGGCTTTTATTCACAGAATGATTCATGACACACCAGGTTGCTCCGTCTGCACCTCATTATCAGAGAGGATACGCACATATTTGCACAACCATAATGATATACAATCCAAAACATCTGAACTGCAAATCAGACAACAGCGCGTCTGGAGAAGCACTGGGGATGTGTGTGCTTCATGTTTTTAATCAGCTTTAGACCCAGATTTCAGAATATCTAGGCTGGAGCCTGCGTGAATATTCATGAGTCACTGAGTATTCCTCAACAACTGCTGCCCATCCAAACATTTCCATAAACTGCCTGAAATGATTGTTTACTGTATGGAGAATTACAGACGGCACTAATCAGAGCCAGGAATTCACTGCAGAAGGTACAAAAACGTAACTCATTAACGGAGATACATCCCCACTAGTTAAAGGTTACATATCTAATATTCTGGAGCATTTTATTGATTATTTTTATGCATTAATCACGTTTTACTGGCAGTGTGTGAATGGTTTCTAATGTAACTTAAAAAATGAGACTGTGGATGGATTTTTATGTGTTTCTATTTTGGGATACGGGTCGGATTTTAAGCAGAAATCCAAAGGATGTTTATGTGTGTTTATGCCTTCTCTCTCCATTTCCCTACAGTGTATAGTGTACAATGTTAGCCAACGCTTATAAATGGAGTCTGTAACGTCTACAAACGACTGACACCCATCACAAAGTCCAAAGTCAAAGCATTTGCAGGTTACTTTGTCGGCTTTTGCAGCTGGCTGGATTACCCTATCTTGCTTGCTCTCTAACCTTATCTCCAGCAAAATACTATCTGAGTTAGCAGGCTAACCATAACTTGCAAAATTACCTCCCCAGCTAACGTGATCCATGATACTTACTTGTATTATGACGGTGCTGATTTTAACCAACGAAAAATGATGTAGCGGCACAAAGCTGTGTTTGTTCTACCCTGGATGGACGCTGACTGCAGTTCACTTAACGGCCACTGGTTAACGCTCTTCTGAAAGATATTTGCAGCATCTTTAAAGCGAGACTGCCAGCGATTCCTTGTGTGCTCCTGCTTTCTAAATTGTCTTTATGTGTTTTCTTCCAGCCTCCCCCACTTGTTGCCAGACTACATCCAGGAGCAGTACAACCCTCCGCCCTTCAACTACTCCGACCCTGCCCTGCACTACATGACCCACAGCAGCCCCCGGATCATAGACAACATCACACCCAGGCAGCGCATCAGATAGCACATACTAAACAACCGCATGCACAGGCTTACAAACACAGCAGTTTTGGAGCCGCCGTATAGGCAACGTTTTATATCGACAAGGTGAATGACTCTTATTTATAGCGTGACAAACAAGTAATTAAACCTGAGTGACTTTTAAAGTCAATTATTTCCAAGCAATGGACCGCCGAGTTGGAACTGGAAGATTTTTTTCGCCTGGACAACAGTTTACAGTCAGAGTCTGACCCAGCAGAACTCGACCACCTCTTGGCTGGAGACGGCGATGAAAAGTAAACCACTGCAGTAGTCTTTGGCTTCCAGCTGATACCAGGCCAACAGCCTCTGTGATAGCAACATTAGCAGAATACCTGGCGTCAGGCTCCTGCCCTCTGCTCACAATTATAATCCGGTATCAAGGTTGTTATGCTTCTAGTCCAAAATGTGCATATAATCATCAAAACACCGTTGATTCAATTTGGTGTTATTATTTTGCTGGTTGCGGAAAGCATTGATCTCACTTTTGGAATTACACTCTAAATTATTGTTCAGTGCTGGATCGTGTCCCAGTTAATTTAACACTGCAGCTGTCTTATGTAAAGCTGGACTGTCAGAGAACGATGTGTAAATGTAATGTGGATCATTAAAACTTCAGCAGCATTGTACTTTGTGGTGATATTATTTCAAGAGCAAAGCATATTGGATATTTGTGCTGTAACAAATATGCTGCTTTACTCGTGGGCGAACACAATGGGATTGTGGTTTTACTTTCACAAGAAGACCCGGGTTTATATTGATAAAGTGTCCTTGAGCAAGACAGTCGATTCTTACCAACTCTAGGGATGTTTACCGTAGCTCACCCTGACCTCTGACCTCCCACAGGATACGTGTCCAGCTGAAGCTGCTGTAAAAGGACTCAATAGCTTAAAATAATAATTTTCAAATCTTATTCTTTGCAGGGTGAAAAATCTACCTCACACTCTGAAATCACAACTTTCTCCTACTGTATTGTAATCAGGTTTTCCATTGACAATCAGTGTAGTATTGATCACTTTCTACAAATACACAATGGTCATCAAAGTGGAAGTCAACAATACTGACATGCCAATATTGGATTTTAAACCGGAGACCAGAGATCTTTCAATATAATCAGTGGTGGAGTCAATACTTGCTCCCTTAACTAAAGTAATCTGTGCAAAAAATACTCCATTACAAAAGTCTTACATTTAAAACCTACATACAGTATTATAAGCAAAATGTACTTAAAGTTCTTATAATGCATTATATTATTGGCTCTTTATTACTGATGCAATTAACAAAAAATAATCCTCCCAAAAAATTGGAGTCACTCATTTAAATGAATTAAACTAAAAAAATTAACTTTATTAACTCAGTTGTTTTGAGTGACCTTAAATGTGTGCAGTATTTAAATTACAGGCGATATAATTTCAGTTTGTTCCACTGACTCATTTTCTTCAAGTAGACTTCATTGGGACCATTTTGATAATCAATCAAACATTTGTGTAAAGAAGATGAATTTAAGTTACTTCATTCAGATAAATTCTGTTTTATTACATTTTAAATACATTTGGAGAAATGTGTTGAGTGTAACTTGATTAACTGAATGGAATTAGTTAATTTATCCAAGTTACCTTAACAATAAATATTTTCCAAATCAAATATCTTTAATGCTTAAATTGTTTGATCATTTAAGGCTTCAGGTTTTACAGTGTTAACAAGTATATATAAGCAGGATTTAATCCATCAGATATGGTGACTTTTATCTACTCTACAGGATTACCAAGCGGGTTAAGTGGACAATTGCATGTATGTATGTGAGAATCTTGCACCACAAGATGATCTTTTTAAGGTTATTGTATTATTATCTTATCTTTTTTGGGTTCCTGTATTGTAGAAGGGCCACAAAATCTACCTTTTTAAGACTTTATTTTAGTGTATATTATCCTCATATTCCTAAATGAAGTTGTGTTTTATGTAACTGCCTCAAACTAGTATTCCAGCAGAGGATTACCCCCTAAAACAGGTTAATCCAGCCATTCTGTTGAGTATTTTAAGCTATAATAATGAATCATACCTTATAAGATAACTCTGGAGGCAATTTCATCTTCAATGCGTAGTGGTAGAAAAATTATGTCTGCCCAAAATATGCATCTATTGATTTAAAAAACACCTACAAAGGCTGCATGTGCTGAAAGAGTGATATAAAGACGAGGTTGTGAATACAAAAGAGACACAACAGGACAAAGACGAGCTCCGACCCACACACACTAAGCTTTCCAGTTTCTAATTCCCTCCCGCTTTATACCTGTTATTACCTCCCTGTGCCCTCAGGTGTGCAGGTGACGTAGCAAAACTCACGCACATATAGCAAATGTCAAAATTAGCTACAACAATAATCAAAGTAAAATATACAGAGTAACAAGTAACTGTAGCAAATAAATGTAATGGAATAAAGATCCACATGTCTTTACTTGAGTAAAAGAAGTAACACCACATTGTAATTGTGTGTAAAAATATTACATTACAAGCAAATTGTCCTGTATTTAAAATGTTACTCCAGTAAAGCATTCACTCAATGTGCATTTATTAATTATTAATGATGCATGAACAAGTTAGCAGCATTCTAATGGTGTAGCTTGTAGAGTTGATGCTAATTTAAAGTACTTTATATCCTGATGTATAGTTTAATGCACCTTTTACCTTAAGGAACCACTTTTCTATCATTTACTACTAACTAGTAAATTAGTATTATTTTATGGATATGTCATATTGTATTCAATTCATAACAGCACAGAACAACTGATAAACTTTAAATAGGGAATGCAATAACTGCAGGAAGTTTGTGTAAAATTAGCGATTTGGATGAATATTGAATGAGTTTTACTGATGTTCTAGGGACTTCTTATACAATTCTCCATCTGTATTGTGTTGTTTTTTATTCTTAACATTCATACAGATTTAATAGGCTTCATTTTTAACTAATTCAGTGTTTTCTTCTCCCTGATGCTTGTTCTGTTAGCTCTTTGATTGTTATAACTTTGTACTATGTTACTTCAGATATACTGAGATATTGGCCTACTGTGTACTGTGCTGGCCTAGGTTTTCCTACACGCCTTAAAATCAAGAAGGCCTTGCGACCCCCTGAGAAGCTTTAACGACCATTGGCTTAATCTATACAATAAAATATGTACTGCTTATACGTTTTGTATCTATTTGCACCTGCAAAGCCAACGAGGAGCTGTGGCTGTGCATACATGTAGTGGAGTAGAAGTATAGAATAGCATTGAGATACTGAAGTAAAGTACAACTGTTTCAAAACTGTACTTGACTTAATGTTCGTGCTATTCGTCTCCAGTAATTAACATTCCTTTTTACCACATCATTCCACTTCTACTGTTTCTCCAGCTCCCTGCAACTTGCTTTCCGGCCACCAGGTGTCACAGCTGAGTCTTCCACACAAGGCAGATCAATCCCATTTGTTGCTATGAGTAAGTAGAAACGCGGCACTCTCACGTCCCCCGAACACACACACACACACACACACACACACACACACAGACGACTAGACACCTGCTCTGCAGCCTTCATCTGGAAGTGGCCACAGCATGCGGTGGGGCTTGCTGCCCCCTGCAGAATGAGATCATCTGAAGGGGGCGCGGAGCGAGGCAGCCCTGCAGGTCCCTGCCACTGCAGAGACAGACCTGGCCTACGCTACAGGCAGGGTCAAGGACAGGGCGCTGCTAAAGCACTCTATCACTTCCTTCCTTATTGTGGTTATACGCACTAAAGTACTCATGCACACAAATACCCCTGCATAACCTCTGCAGTGCTTCTCGTTCCCACTGGTTTCAGTTTCCACAGGATTGATTGAGAGCGTAAACTGAGATTACGCCACATACAAGTACATACAGGATTTGTAGAGGAAACTTCTGGAAAGCGTAAAAATCCAAAGCAAGTAGAGCTCCTGACACCTGTTATAGACAAAAAGCACAGCTAACAGTGAACAGCAGCCACTGAGGATGAAATCACCTTGGCGAGGGAGCTTTGTAGTGCCACACTTCTGGAAGGTTCCAAGTGTTTCATGTGCTGCTGAAGTCTGCGGTGTTTGAACTCCAGCTCCACACTGACTGCAGCAGACAACCTGGAGGCACGCCAGCGAGGGAAAGAGGGAGGAAGGGAGAGAGGGAACAGAGTTAGAGTCAGAGAAAAGAAAGAGAGCGAGAGAGAGAGCGAGAGAGAGAGAGAGAGAGAGGACAGGAGGGAAATGAAAAGTGAGAGAGCGAAGATCAACAGCAGGGATTCTATTTGACAGCCAGTAAGTGGTTTTGTCCCTCAGATCCCCTCAAATAAAACAACTGACATGTGCAGGTTTAGAGATGCTTGATGATCCAGCGCCAGGCCCAACAAACAGAAACACGTTGGGGGGGGTGGGTAGAAAACTAAGTGCATGCTTAACACTATATCCATTTCATCACAACATGATTGAAATAGGCAGGGAATAGCGGGCCCGACCAAATCCTCTTATCCGATTTGAGGCCATTAATCATTGCTGCCTCATGATGTAATTTTGGAAAACATGTCATTTCTCAGTAACAGGTAGGCCACGATGCCGATGGGATTGGCTCGTGTGCAGCTAGCCGTAATGCCCTTATTGCATAGCTGTAAAACCATCCATGCTTCCTGGAAGCAGTTGCTGTAAAGGCTGTTAACTTTGCCCACTGACTGGGCCACAACCTTTGGCCAGGAGACATTACTGGTAATCAGGAGTTCTCGTCAGGAGCTGCTCTGACGTGCAAAATTGCTTCTATAGATATAGTGAAAGATACTTGCGCACGTGGACATATCCCATATTTACCATCAGTGCATGTATACATGAGGGTCTGCATAGAGGCACAAAGGCTAATCTACCATATACACACGCGTGCGGAGGTTCAATCACACTCCAAAGCAAACAGATGCAGGGCCTACATGGGCGCAGACATGCACAATGTAAAAAGGTCTTTTCACTATAATAGTAGCTTGACATCCATGACGCACAAACAACTGCCATTCTCTCCCATGAAAGGTGATCCGCTCCCTTGGCATGGAACCAGCAGGTGCATTACAAAGCCTCATTCATTAATGATGGCGTCCGCGTCTTTCAGTTACACAGGTAAACATCTTCTCATATTTGTCACCGGGCGCTTTATCCCTCAAAGTCCTCACATGCCACTTAGGGTACAAAAATTAGCATCTTCTTTAAGCTTTTTGCTTGAAAGCGGCTTTATTTTAGAACATGATTGTGCAATACCACCCCACTGCGCGCCACCGCTACCACATACTGTATCTCACGTGCCGGGTGCCAACTCGCCCCCGTTGCCAAAAATTGAAC
Source organism: Dicentrarchus labrax (assembly GCF_905237075.1). NCBI lineage: Eukaryota > Metazoa > Chordata > Actinopteri > Moronidae > Dicentrarchus > Dicentrarchus labrax. The sequence continues at coordinate 2,106,321 of NW_026136702.1, forward strand.
TGACCCACATGGTAGGTTCTTGTGAAAAGGGAACAATGCTAACTGCTATCAGCGGGAGTGATGTTACAGGCCACAGGGAGGTGACATTAATGAAGATGGAGGGGGTGACTTCAGCCCTGCTCTCTGCTGAACTAAAGCGACCTTTGACCCCCTTTTGTGGCATGTAAATGAAAGCTGTCGTTTTATATTTTTAAAAAAATGTTCCGGGTTGGGCTGTTTGTCTGATAAGAACTCTTTATGTGAGGCGGTTACATATTCACAGAGCTGATAAGAGGAGGGGAATATGAACAGCAGTGGTTTGAGCTTACGCAGACACACGCAGATAAATCAGAGTAAAAAAAAAAAAGATAGTTAACATAACACCTGACATCCATAATGCACAAAAACAACACAGTAACACATACTGTATTGTGCTCCACGCTCTTTGGCTTACATCACGGAGATTGGTTTCAGGTTTTATAGACCGTTAAGTCACGTCTCCTGGGTTCCAATATTCCCCATCCATATTAACCTCCAACCTAAAATCACCTTTGACCTGGAGCAGCTCCTCTGGGAGCTCGGCTTCATTGAGGGGCGTATCATCAACCGACGGAAACAGCTGATTCTGCAGATTGGATAAAGTGAGGCTATACAAATTGGGGCGGGAGGACAAAGTGGGAAGCTATTCTGATTTTGAAATATTTATGACCCGGCAGTAAACCATTGTCTCTGAACAACGGATCCACTGGAGCGACTCACCATAGATGTTCCATAATAATGTCTGGAACGTGTGAACGCCACAAATCAGCATCCTAAACTCATTTTATGTTATATTTAGAGTGGAATAAAACATTCACACACCTCCACATACAGTCGTTCACACATGCTCCCAGTTTATTTAGTTCTTGTGACGGGGCCTTTGTGCCGTCACCTTTAGAATTACATAATCTGCACGGTGACAAAAAAAAACCAACCCTGTAGCAGAAAAACAGATTTAAATGAAAAGAATCCAATGTGCTCCAGATTAGGTAGGTTGGGTTGGCTGATTCTAAAGCTGCTCAGCAGATCACATGGCACAGGCAACATCACCTCTGTGCAGATGGAAGTGGGAACCACTTTGGATCCTCGTTCCTTTTACACAGTCCCTGCTCTCTTACTTAACCGTGTGGCATCCGTGTCTAATAATAAGAGAGGCGGTAGAATTGGGAGGAAGGGGCGCTGTTTTTGGGACATTCTAGTACATTCGGTGAGCGGTTCTTCAAATCCTTCTCCTTGCACATCCCCCCTAAGTCCGGCCCTCCTCCACACAGCATCTCCCGTGGGATCAGGCCAGAGACAGGTGGTCACTGGGAGACAGGAGAGGCAGTCAGGCATAAGCAATCAGGGCTATCAGATACTCCCATCCACACCAGCGGCACAATTAGACCTGAGAATCCACAGTCATCTGACAAGCAACGCCCGCCACAGTCACATATCACACATCTGAGAGTGCACGCATACACAAAAACTATTACAAACTATTACAACCCCAAAAACACTTGACAGCCCTTGACACCACATCTCATTATGCATAACATTTAAAAAGTGATGAAGGCGAGCAGACGGGAGGAACTTTTACTCACACAGCTGTACCCTATCACAGCCTGTGGTAACCTTGTCACAGCAATTAAAATAAGCATCAACATGCAACATACACACACAACTGCAGCAGGAGGGAATAAACTCATGTGAGCACAAACTGGGTCAGTAATACCCCAGTTACAAGTAACAAACTACGCTCCTGGTAGCTAATTACTTATCAAAACTATCTTAGTGGGTCTCCCTGAAGATGATGCCCATATGTATACACACTATGCAACAAGCTTGTCTGACTGGGATGTCTATGGACAAGATGCAGCGGCAGCGCAGACCATGGGAGTGACGCATTGCAGGTACAAACACACCAATCAGAGAGCGCGATTTCTTTCTGCTACGTCTTGTGCCCCATCGCAGAGTAGCAGAAAGTATTCATACGCCGTCAAGTAGACCCTCGGCTACACGCATTATAATTCAAACTGTCGACGTTAAAACATTCACAGCAGTCGTACGCGGGTGTTGTGGGTGTTTTTTTCTATTTATCGCGTTGTTAATCGGTTATACAAATGCGGTTTGAGTTAATTTGGTAACTGAGGAAAAGGGAAGTCGGCGGATTGATACTGAAAAGAGGAGGAGTTTAGGATAGCCGTTAAAGGCGAGTCCAGTTGCCTCTTCCTCAGTGTGTTCATAGAGATTGTCAGTCCGCTGAGGCTTCGTGTTGGCTTTGGTTTGTTACGGATTTTGTCGTGAACCAGCCGCTACATCTACATCCAAATGGTAAGAGAGAGAAAACAAACCTGCCTTATATTTTACCTATTTAGTGTGGAATCGGTTCACAGCAGCTTTACAGCTTTAATCTGTTTTTTTAAACACGCGAAATTAATGTCAAAAATACGTAACGTCACCAGTAGCTGAGTTGGATTCTAACTGTGCGCTGTAACGAACCGCGGCGGCGCTCGCCGATTAAAATGACAGCTCGCTAGTTGCTAGGTAATGCTAGCCTGATAGACGGAGCTACCCTTAGCTAGCTAACTTTAGCGCTTCCCTAGCTAGCGTTTACCGCCAAATCGTAAACTCATTCATTGTCTATTGCGAAGTTTTGCGTCATCGACCGTTCGAATTCGGAACGTTCGAATTCGGAACGTTCGACCCGCACGTGTAGATACATTGTTTCCGCTTTCTGCCGGAGTTCAGTGAGACGTTAGCTGACCGGCGCGTTAAAAATGCCTCCGTTTCGCGCGGTTGTAACGTTACAGCGGCTGTTACAGTTACAGTAGCCTCCAGAGTTATTGTCAGCGGTGGTGAGAAGTGTTTGCAGCGTTTTAAATAAATGGGGCGGCCCTAAACAGGGCTCTGTAGTGCTGCAGAGACTCCTTGGCCTTCTTATCTTTATCTAAAGACGTAAGAAAACATGTATGCTTGGTACTGACCCCCCCAATTGATTGATTATTTGTGATGAAAAAATTATAATTTCTGCTGTAAAAGTGAATCCTATCGCAGTATCTGTTAAAACAGTTGTAATATGTTTGTACCCTATTGTGCAGCCCTGCTATTAAAGTTGTTCAAAGGTCGAAATTAGCAGATTCTGGACATATTTGCTGCTTGGCCTGATATTAATGATTCAATCTTGTATTTCACAGGCTGACCAGCTTACAGAAGAGCAGATTGCCGGTAAGACATCGCTGCATTGATCTACTACTATCCTCATATCCTGCAAAGTGGCCTGCGTTATGGATCCTTGCAGTGGATTTATACTTTTGCCTTTTAAGGCATTCCACAGGGCAGCCTACAGGTCATAAAACAGGAATGAATGAAACGGCTGTTGCTCACTGCCTCTGGAGTGCAGAAGGACTCCCTCCATGGAAAACTTTGCATTTTCATGGTTGCCATGTAATAAATGATGTAATCTAGAAGGGCTGTGTATTCTGCTGTGGTGTTGGCAGTCACCTCCTTTACATGCTGTGCATGATGTGTCCTTTGCCCTGGGTGTGTTCTCGTTAGATGGAATGCTTTAAGAACAAATGCAAGAGCAAACTTGGACTAAAATGAGACCTAGATGTTATCTTGAATCATGCAGGAGGTGTGGCTGAGGCTTTGCCGCCTGTATGAGCTCAGGGACACTTGCTGTATGCAGTTGTGTCTGAAATGTGGCAGTTGTGGTTTCCCTGAGAATATCCTCCCAGCTTCTGTTGACTTGATTCAGCTTAGGTCTCATATTTCACAATATGCTTAACATACTCGTTGTATTTCATGGTATCAGCAGTTGGTTGCTAAAGCTCTGCTTGATAAACATCTGTCATGCTGATGTGTGCCATTTTCATAGATTGTCAGTTTGTACAAACAGCGTCACATGACCATGCAGTAACGTGTTCTGTTGACTTGGGACGAAATTAACAGTAACTTAAAGTGCAGGAAGCGACTGCGGTGATGTGTGGTTTTAATGGCCTGTACCAGAGGAGTTGGATTCCCCCCCCCTCGACACTGCCTGCAGTTGATGCAGACGGCAGGCCCTTTCCTTGCAACAAAAAAGGGTGTTGCCCTGTGTGTTTGACCCTGCAAATGGCAGGGCAGGTTGTAGTTTTTATGACTCTGACAAGCTGCTGCATGCCACTACACATTGCCCAATGGCCTCATCACACTTGATGAGTGTGTCATCGTTCCTCGTCCCTCCCGGCTCCACCGAACCACACAGGCTGTCATTCGCTGCTGATGTAGCCTCACTGCCCTTCTGCCTGGTCTCGTGGTTGCTGTCCTTGTTTAGCCAAAAACAACTGCAGTTGGAACTCTAAACAGAAGGGCTCATCAGCGTGCTGTCGCTAGTTTATAACTGAAACATGAGTGATGTAATGCCCTTTTAAGTCTTGAGCTAATTCAGGGTTTAGGTCAATGTGATTGGCAGACTGGAGCATAAGATGAAGGGTTTGCCATGCAAGGTGGGCTGACAGCCTTTCATAGATTCAACCCTCTGCAGGGATTTACAACTGCTGTCCTATCTAACTATAGGTGTGACGTCTCGCCTTACTAAAGAAGCCAATTTCTTATTTTCTGCAACCAGAGTTCAAGGAGGCATTTTCGCTCTTTGACAAGGATGGAGATGGCACCATCACCACCAAAGAGCTGGGCACAGTCATGCGCTCTCTGGGCCAGAACCCCACAGAGGCAGAGCTGCAGGACATGATCAATGAAGTGGACGCTGATGGTGAGACTTCAATCTGGCCTCAAAACCTGCTTAACCACACACATTCTGTAGATTGTGGCGTTGGATGGGGAAATCCCTCATCAATGCCTGTTTCTGTCTTCAGGAAATGGAACGATAGACTTCCCAGAGTTCCTGACCATGATGGCCAGAAAGATGAAGGACACAGACAGCGAGGAGGAGATCAGAGAAGCATTCCGCGTCTTTGACAAGGTAAACGCCGTCTGCGCTCGCACACACGTGCATATGTAAAGCAGTTTTTAATACATTTGCTTACTGACTGATGCACTTTGCAGGATGGTAATGGATACATCAGTGCTGCTGAGCTGCGCCACGTGATGACAAACCTTGGGGAGAAGCTGACCGACGAGGAGGTGGACGAGATGATCAGAGAAGCAGACATTGACGGAGACGGACAGGTCAACTATGAAGGTTGGTACACATTGTGGTTTTTATATACACATTCGGTCTGTTTGGGTCACTCATCGGATACTGAGTCGCAACATCTTCTCCTCTCTTCCCTGCAGAGTTCGTACAAATGATGACGGCGAAGTGAAGGCCTTGTACAGATTTCGTATATAAATAATTTGCCTTTTTTTCTTTGTGTAATTTATCTGTAAAATCTTAATAGCCCCCCTTCGTCCCTGCCCCTTCTGCTGTCCAAAGGAACTGCATGTAAACTGCATAGGCTCTTGTCCCCATGTCCCTTTCTTTTGCTGTCATGGTGTTTTGGAGTGACGAAATGGTCATACAACCAGATGCCTGTGGAGGCCCCTGGGAGCCGGAGAACTTCGAATCTTCCCGTCTTGTGTGCTCGGGGCCCCTCCACGCATGGCGACATTGGAAACCTGTCAGCTAGTTGTCACTTGGCAACACTGTTGGCATGGAAACAATGTAGAGGAGTTTTAACTCTGCATGGACTATGGACAAAGTATATATGGGAATCTCTCAGCATTGCACTACTGCAAAAAAATGACACGGGTGTATCTCCTAGGTACTCGTACAAACTCTTTTTGTATCTGCTGTTCTATATACCAGAAAACGACTAATCTTAACCATGCTTTTTAATGTTTTACTCACTACTTTTGCATTTCTTTCTTTTTTCTTTCTTTTTTTTTTTTTTTTTTAAATGACCACTGGTCATGCCTCAAATAATCCATTCCAAGTTGTATATTTTTGTTTTCCAATAAAATTTACAATCTACCCGGATTTGAAAATTGTCTTGTTTTCTCAGTTATAATGGATCCTTGAGTTTGTATACCCTGTAATAATTCCCAGTTTTGTATTGAGGACAGGATGCTCCGTTTTTTGATAGGATTTTTTTTTTTTTTTTTTTTCCAACTTGTTGCTTAGAATACATATGAAATGTTTACCATTTTAAATTTGAAGTATCCCCTGTTAATTCCCAAAAGCACTGAGGAGCATCAGCCAATGCCTCTTAATGTTCAGATAAGCTCAGATCAAATCTGTATTGTCATTAAAATAAAAGCACTGAGTGGGATCAAAGGCTTCTGTTTTGAAGTGCACACATTGGTACTCAACATTGGATTAGCCTTGTACTGTCCAGCTCTCCTAATGACTACATTGGCCACGTGTTGTCTGCTGCTGTTGGCACAGCACCATGTAGAAGCTGCCTCATGTCTTATTTGGCGTTTGCCCCCTAATGACGAGGTGCAGGTGATCGAGCGTACATCAGAAACCATGGTGTAAATAGAGGTGTACCTGTTTTTTGTTGTTTTGTTAATTTCTGATTATTGAGTTTGTTACAGTAGCTTGCAGAGATACTAAGTTTGTTGTTTTGATGAATGACAAAATAAAGCTCTATTGTGGACCTCTGTTCTGCCTCCTGTGAGTTTTATGGGCCCTTGATCCTATACAGTGGTCGGGCTAACACTTTTATGATGCTAAACTAGAACAAAAATAATAAATATTGTTTTATGAAGTCATCTGATGTGGTTATGACTGTTGGCAGTAGTAAGGCCTGGTCAGTCATACACATACATATAAGGTAACATGTCATACACCAAAAATGACTTATAGTACCCCCTGATTGGATGTTCCTCAATCTTTTAGTGTGTGTAGTTAAACCTGAGTGCATTATCCCTCTCAGTCTGAACAAACTTCAGTTCCAAGACGTAGAACAGACAGGAACACCGCGACCCACAGCAACTTCAGGTGTGAACTGATGACACAAGTGGCTCTCATCTTGTCAACACCAATTATCACAAGACTTTTTAAAAACTCTCGCAGTTGAAGTGTTTTCACAGGCTACTTATAAAAAGCTGTTAATTACACAGCGCATGTAAACTCTAGTGCTGGCCCTCCTCTGCCTCCATACAGGGCCGTACCATCAGGTACTGCGATGGAGACGAGGGAGACGTACAGTACATAATAACCTCAGACAACAGCTCCTTTGTCTGTCTCTGTGTGTGTGTGTGTCTCCTCATGTGCTTACAGGTCACATGAGACTTCCTCAACAAGCGGTGTAAACTTAGCTCCTTCGAACCATGTGTTCCATGTAGCTTAGCAACGAGGCCTGAATGTTGAGCTTTTGCTCCCAGAGCGAGGTGTTCACTTCAGGTGATAGTCTTTAGTTCGGTCCTACTGAGAGTCTGTGTGTGTGACTTCACTCTCCAGCCTCGTATGCCACAGGAGGTAATACACTTCAAACTTCACGCACAAATAAGAGGGTTAGTTGGAAAGATTTTCTGAGGGTGAGCGTCACATTTTGTTCCTCAACTGCCTCATTTGAAGAGCCCACTCTTCCCAAGTACACACAACTACACTCATGTCGAGTACCAAGTAGAAGCTGAATGGTGAGGATTGTATTTTATGTCGTCTTGTTTCATTAACATCAGTCAAAGGAGAGAAAAAAAGTAGTATAATAGAAATATTCCACATTTTACTGCAACCCAGAATCCAAAAACTTTATATATCACCAGTGTTAGGCAGTTACTATTACTAGTAGTAATATTACTTTCCCCAGTAACTAGTAGTGTAATTTATTACTAATACATGTCAGTATATTTTTTTTGTGTTATCGTGGAGGAAAGAAGATGGAAACATTCAGCAGCTGGAAATATTCACATTACTTTGATTTTAACAAACAAAACTGGATTTTAATTGTCATAAGTCTGAATTTTGGGGAAAAGAGACACAATTACCAATTTTGTATGGAGTAGCAGAAAAGTAATATAACTAGTAGTGTAACTAATTACTGTTGGCAGGAAGTAATAAGTGAAACAGGGTTTCCCAACCTGGGGTTGTGAATTTGTAAAAAAAAGAAGCCTATTAAGTCTGTATGATTGTTAAAAATTATTTATGTAATTGTATAAAAAAGTAACCTAAACAGTAAAACAGTACTGTGTTTTCTCGTCACGTTACTTTACATTCACTTTTCTTCGCAGAAGTGAACCAAATACTGAGATATAGGTCTACTGTGTATCTTCGGAAAAAAGTTTTCCTTCAAATCAAGAAGGCCTCGCAACCTGCAACTTTGGCGGCCCCTAGTGGGGGTCCCGATCCCGAGGTTGGGAACCCATGTCTACTAGATCCTACTTCCATTTATTACCTTGACAGCTCTTGGGACAAAAGATTTCTTATAGATATCTATTAGCCATCACTAATCTATAACAGTGGTTCCCAGTTTGGGGGTCCGGACCCCCACTCGGGTTCACCAAAGCTTCACAAGAGGTTGCGAGGCCTTCTTGATTTTAAGGCGTGTAGGAAAAAAAAATGTACACAGTAAGCGTATATCTCGTCATCCTGCAATTAAAAAATACATTTATAACAACCAAAGAGCTAATAGAATAAGCATCAGGAAGAAGAAAACTCTTGAGTTGAATGTTAGAAAAAAAACACAATTTACACAAATGTCCTTCAGTTGTAACAGTTGTTCTCTACTGTTATTGTTATGCTTTGAATATAATATGAAATATCCATAAAATATGTAATTGAGTTCGGACCGTCAGTTTAGTCAATGATATTTCCCTTGTTGGGAACCACTGATCTGTATCGTCTGTTCAGATTCTCTGTACGGTGGGTGACATTTGGAGGAATGACACATGTATTCCTGTTTTTTGTTTTGTACTGGATCGCAATGTCAGCCTTTTAATCTATATATTCTAATCAATATCACAGTATCCCTCCAAATATCACACGCCGGTGGCTGGCAGAAGGGAGGACTAACTGCAGCATTGTACAGTACGTATGGGTGCTGGCTTGCCATTGTGTCTTTACTCAGTCGAACTGGTCGGTGAGTCTAAATTTAGCCCTCCACCAGGGCCAGCTTGTTGAAAAATTGATCGATAGTGGAGTCGCTGCTATAGTAACAGTCGCAGTTTTAATGGCGGTCAGGTGTCACTGGATCTCCAGTCAAGCAGACAGTGAACGACAATGAGCGCGGCGCAGTGTACCGCCAGGTGGAAAAACCAAGCCGTCTCTAAAGTCACTGACATGTCCAGGGGTGGTAATAGAACAGATAAGGTAAGGCTCTTTAAAGCCCCTCATGACTCTGTGTGGTTAATGAGGACTGGTAAAGCATGGGATGATACATGTGGAGACACATCAACACATTGTTGGCATAGCAGTGTCCTCATAGCAGTAACTATCTGCTGTGTCTCGGCTTGTCTCCGGTTCTTATCTGCAGGGTGATGACAAGGTGGACCTGTGTGGCCGGGGGAGCTGGTGGCTGGGAACACTGAAAGTAGGTGTCGTACTGTAGTGTGGTGTCTAAAGGAGGAGAGGCTGCTACGTCGGCTGCTGTGGCCTAAAATGCTCCCCACTGCCATTAATAGTGGCTTGTTATTAACTCATGTGTAGATATACTCGGTTTTCAGTTAATGGTTTTTTATTGCGTTGGAATTTCCCATTGTCCGTCTGCCAGAAGTACATTTATACACCACAGTGAGTCCAGAAGTGCATTACAGTGCATTCATGGCAATGATGCATAGAACTAATTAATTATCAGTTAATGTGATCCCAGACTCAGTTGTTAATCAGCTGCCTACTCTTTCTGTGAATGAATCCTATACAGCTAACAATAGACTCACAGCTCAGAGTCACCAGTTTTTAATAGTTTGTACCATAAACCAGATGCTTAGAAATGAATAAGCCTCAGGTTAAAAGCTTCTTCTTGGTATGTAAAAAAATTGCACTCTAAAAGGATGATGGGAAATAATATTTGACCAAGTCTTGCCACTGGTCTTTGAAGTAAGCTAATAGATAACTTTCTAGCATTTTGCTACATAAGCTAACTTAAAGGACCAGAGTATATAAGAATTGGTGCGATCTAGTGGTGTAGTTGCAGATTGCAACTCCCTTGCTTCACCCTGCCCTTCCAAGGCTAATTACAGGAAAGGAGAAAGATGACACAGGATCGCTCAACTGTTATTGGAAAACAGAGCAAAAAGGGGAGGGACTTAGGAAGGGTCAATCACTATTTCAAATAATCCTGATTGAATATAATTGAACTGAATTAAGAACCCTGGACGGGTGAATTGTATTTGGCTATGTATTAAAATTTTAATTTCCAAATAATATAAAGAGTTTAACGTCTCTCCGCTCACCTTCTTCCAGGCCACACCCAACCCGGGTCTCTATCACATCCGCGACTTCATCGAAGAGGCTGAATTGAACCCGGTGAGGAAGACCTACGGGTTCAAAGGCGTGGGCAGAAAAGCCCAAACTCTGGGCGTATGTAAGGGGGATTTGCTTCTACCTGGCGCATACAACTACACCGACTCCATCCAGGAAGTCCTGAAGCACCAGGCGTCCTACTCTTTCAAAAACTGTCCACGGCCCGACATCGCCACCCTGGGCATCAGGGACAAGGTGGGGCTCAGACATGGTTTTACTGATTGTGTCAACTGACTACAGTAAAGTAAAAGATATGTGCTTTGGCTTAGCATTTAGCGATGGCTTCCCGTCACTGTAGGTGTCAAATGTTTAGCTACTCCTCTGCCTCCTTTAGCAATAATACACATAATAAATGTAGATTTTCTGTGCTGGATGAAAGGCTAGAAGCTACCACGCAAGCTGAATCGTTTGCTGTTGTAGTCGATGTAGCTCTTCTTTTTATATTTCTCTGAGTGCAGATCACTCTCTCTGCGGCCGAGTCGGGTTGTTCCGCTATTATTACCACACAGTTGTACACACATTTCATTTTCAATCGTTTAAAGTGACGTCATAAAATCGATTGTAGAATATTTGTAGACGACGATGCACCTGCAGCAGACTAACTGAAGTAATGTTGTAGATGTAAGGCACAGCGGGCTCGCAGTGATAACGTCATGAACATTTAAACACTTCTTTATCTTTATTCACCGTGCCAGCACTTAACCACTTCACCCTGCGACTACAATGTGACAGCAAAACCAGTGGAGAAGATTCCCTGCAAGTAAGCACTCGACAAACAGCCTCTCTTTAACTCTCAGATCATGAATCATCCCTTCATCCTCCTCGCACAACTTCCCTCTCTCATCTCCTCACAGCACAAAAATGGAGGAGCAATCACCAACCTGCTCTCTCATTTTCTTTGCCTGTGATCATGCACGTCCTTTCTTCCCTCACCCTTCTCCCCTCTCACTGTTCTCTCTCTCTCTCTTTTTGACCGCCACTCCTCCCTCCCTCCCTCCCTCTCTCTTCTCTCTTCTCTCTTCTTGCAGCCATGTGATGTTTCGGTCCACCGTGCAGCGGATCAGCTTTCCACCTGTAAGTATCCAGTCACCAAAACTAGTTATTAGGACCTTTCAGTCTTTCCATTGCCCACAAAAAGGCTTCATTACAAAACACTTTCAATAGGTTTTGGTTACAAGCTATGACCTAATGTGCATCTGCTATGTGCTGTACAGAAGCTGGTTATGACAAGGGTCAAAGAAAACTGATCCCACAGGGTGTCTGATTGTATCATTTGCCCCATTTGGGGGCCTGTTATGGCACTGTGCTAGCTGACCAGTCAGCTTTGGTTCATATTGCAGCCTTAGCCGTGTGTCCATGCTGGTAGCTGATGGATATTTGAGCTGTGCTGGCAGCTGCTGAGTGTTGACAGAGAAGGAAAGGCGCAAAGAAATCCCGAGGGTGTTATTACTGCAGAGTTGGGAGCAGTTTTCTGCTGTTAGTGGTGTCACAGCGACTCTTAAGACAAGTATATTGTCAAAGGTTAAGCAGCTACACAAATCCCGCAGTGAAGTTAACTGAAAGTGCAGATCATTCAGACGGCTGACCTGACGGAGGTGGGCAGACATTAGCAGATCAGAATTGAAGAGTCTTAATGGTTTAGTCTTGGTCCATCCTGAGACGGGAGACTTTCTGTTTTCCTCCCGTGAGCTGAAGATGTTTGCGAACACAACACAAAAGATATATGTTCTATGTTTTATGATTTGACTTAATTTCTCTGTCCTGGGGCCCCAGTGTGTCCTAGATTTACATGTTGTGCTTTTTTGCGGGGGAAATATCGACTGCACGTGCTGCTCGCTAGAACAACAAACCCTGCCTCGAGATTCAAACCTGAAAGTCAATCCCAGACTTTTTCATATGAATACACGTCCTCCTCTGCATTGCTAAAGCACAGAAGTGGTTCAGTCTTTAATTACCGCTAGAAAACTTGATTGAAAAACCGGCTGTCCTTCAGTTTCTACTACTGCTTCTGCTGTTGGTCTTTGGTCTGTCGGTTGGTGCACCACTTTGGTCCAAACTGAAATATCTCAACAACTACTGGATGGATTGTTATGAAATTTTGCACCAACATTCATGTTCCCCAGAGGATTGATTGACTTTAGTGATCCCATGACGTTTCCTCTACCACCTGCATGAAGGTTGATATTTGTGTTTTTATGCCTGTGCTGTGGCCAAATGAATGCTACAGTGAGAGGAAAAGCTGTGGCGAAAACAGCCAAGAAGCTCCACAAAGTCGAGCTAACGCGGACTGACTCTTGAACACTGACAGCGTTTATGAGCCAGTGCTGTCCTGCGTCGTCAAGAAAAACCTCCTGGAAAATGTCCTGGGAAGCGCCTTTAAAGGTTATACCTGGTAATCACTAGCATGTTAGCATTGTCATTAGGAGCCTTAGCATTTAGCTAAAAGCTCCGTGTGCAGTACAGCTTCACAGAGCCGCTAGCATCGCTGTCGCATCTTTTTGCTTGGAAAAAGCATTTATAGCACATGAATGGATTTTTATATTTTATTAAGGTGTTTAAGTAGTGAATTGACAACTATAATTATTTGTTTGGCAAGAATGAGTAACAGAAAACAAAACAGTGTAAGGTTTAAATAAATAGATAATAAAAATGATGCAGAGGTCCTTAGTTTATATTTTCTAACAGCCTGATGTAGTCTAGGCTAGATCTGAAATAAATAATTTAACATTAAAGCAAACAGACTGTGGCCTGAAACCAGCGAATAAGACAGAGAGAGAAACTAATAACTTAATAAATAAATACATACAATACACACACGCTCTCTCTTTGATGTACACAAATAATATTTAGGCAGGTACCAGGTTAGGCCGTACTAACATATTCACACAGGATTTCTTCCAAATTGTAAAAATCAATAATATCTCATATTAATGTTATAAATTTCCAGTTGATTTAACACGTGCAATATCTCCAGATCAAAAACGGGTCAAAGTTATAAAGTTTCAGACGTTTAGTGCATGTGCCAGTTACCCACGCCACACAGGAGAGCGTTGCTAACGTGCTGTGCCACAGCAGGAAAGTAGGCCAGGTGCTTTTGGCTCAAACACACACATACACTCGTGTTGAGAGAGTTTCACTACTGTCCGTCGACTCCCGTGAAATACACCTGCATTAGCACCTCTGGGAGCATCAGGCAAGCGCGCGGGCGCCCAGCGAGGCCAGTTGCTGAGGATCAAGTTAACTGGCAACTGGGATCAAATGGCATGTAATGGTAGCGGCCGTCCCTCCAAGGAGCAGGGGTGAGAGGAAGAGACACCTTCCTGACTCCCTCTGTCAGAATCAGAGAGCAGCTGAAAATGAAAGGCTGGTCCTGTGTTCAGGGACAGGGAGACAGTTTTATGTCTGAGGAGGAGGGGGTGATGCTATTTCTGCATGGCACGCCGCTGGTGATGACCAGTATGTGTGTTAGTGGGTAAGAGGAAAGGAGAAGTGAAAGGCAAGTTGAGAGACTGACTTTTGACAGAGCCAAACCCTAAACACAGACCACGTAGGTGGAAAAAGACCACAACACAACCAGAGACCGGCAAAGGCCTCAAAGACAGGAGTCACATGATGTGTCGTAGGTCTTAAAAATATTGGTATGGGATCTAAAATAGATGTGGTGGTATACTGTTAGTGCATCCTTCAGATGACTTGAGTATCAGCGTGGTATAACAATAGGTTTTCATGAGTTTATGGGTCCAAGGGAGACATAATTAATCCCTCATTTGGCTCTAAAAATGTCAGAGGTCATGATGCACAGTGCACGCCTACGCCATCACGGTTTGATTCGCACTCATGTTGGGTGTACTCTGACAATATTATCTCCATAAAACATGATCCAGTTTCATTATTAGTTGAATACTGCAACATATTGAGGGTGAGGTATATCATGTTTAGATAAAGTTACAAAGACTAAAAAAACCAGATCCAACTAGAAGGGCACGTTTAACTCTCAGTGGTAACAAAAGTGAAAATATGTGAAGTGAAATGTATACCCCCTGTTAGGATCAGCTCCAAAACCTTGGCTACACCCTTCCACTAAATGTCAGAAAAATCAGGACAGTAGTTTTTCCTTCTGACAGACAAACAAGCACCAAAAACACGAACTCGTTGGTTGAGGTAATAAACGAGCTACTTGCTACAAGCAAAAAGCTAATGCTAACTGACATTTCCAATGATAACTATACTTCTTAGCCAACGTTTAATCCAGTTGGTTTCTACTTGCTGTGTAACGAAACCTCTGTACAATAAACAAACTACTAGGTGTTTCCATACATTTTAAATAAAGATAATGTTAATAAAGCCAACAGAGCTACATGTGTTCATAAATACTAGTACAACCTTTCCTCTGTTTGTTTCATTAGAAACTACTTGTGTGCTCGCATACTAATGATTACACGCCAGCCTCGGTCAACAGTTTGATCGTAAATCGATTGATCAATAGCCTTTCACTCTGTCCACCTTAGAAGGAGGGACCTGCTCCGTGCCACTATAATCCACAGACCAGACCAGCGAAGGGCATCACTTCCTGCTTCAAATCCACGTTGCCTCGGCTCCACTATGTGCACTCAGTGAGTCCAGTACTTCACACTGAGCTACATCTGTGTCACCTTGTCCCTATGTATCATTAGTAGTAGTAGGTTTATATTGGTTCAGCTGCATTATGGCATTTAAATAGTAATGATTAGTGTCTGGTTGTTCAGATAGCTACAGCACAGGTACCACACAGAAACTTGTACAAAGGGCCGTTCATTCTTCTAAATTTGCTGAGAGAGGAACTGAAGGGTGTGGTTTCACTTTACAGAGATCAGTTATGAGTATAAGATCATTGGAACATCACCATTACATAACAGGATACAATAAAAACACACTTTACTGTACACAGATAAGAATATAGAGGACAGACAACCAGAGATATCCAATGACTTCAGCACTTAGGAATTTATTCTGTAAACACGTTACAACATATTAGAGATTTTTTTTTGTATTTTACTGTGTGTGTGTGTGTGTGTGTGTGTGTGTGTGTGTGTGTGTGTGTGTGTGTTTGACAGAAGACCCCGGGACCAGGGGCCTACGAACCTTGCTGGAAGTTGGGCGACCGTCTGAACACAGAGGCCGTTGACCCATCATTTAGCCTCTTCTTCCGCAACACTCTGTAGTTTGGACTTTATTTCCCACAATGCCTTCATCCCATCAATCATCTCCTCGTCCTCATCAGTTTACTGGCACATCACACACACACACACACACACACACACACACACACACACACACACACACACACACACACATAATGACGACTCCTACCTGATTAATGGAATAAAAGTAAGCTCATTAAGAGAAAGACAAAAAGTCTCTTATTACTTGGACCAATGTTTATATCTGCATGCCAGCGAGGCATTTTGTGGTCTGCCAGGGACATAATAAGCCACATTGGTTGGGCTCAAATTGCTTTAGTGATGCCGGCCAGGGAAGCAGAATGATCTTATCTGCAACAAAGGGTACTTCATTCCACTTAACTACATGTTCCCGGTATTGCTCTCTCCCTCCATCTTTCCAGCTCCTCTTTCCCTCTCTGTCGGCAGTCAGGCTGTTTCGCCTTCCTACTATCTCTGCCCCGCGATGCACTCAGGAGGAGGAATGCTGCTCAGCCATGCGTCACATGCACATAGCTTAGTGTGGCATGCTGCACCCTCAGATAACACATTCAAGCATTAGGGGCCAAGGCAGTGGCACACAATAAAACAGCTATTCTTATCGCTACCTACTCCGCAATACTCTTTCTTTTTTCGACAAACCAAACAAACACGGTCAATAATGTTCGGGACACGGAGAGCAGCAGCGATAGGAATCACCGACGGCGGTGTACGTTACAGCGCAACGGGATAGATACGGAAATAAAAACAAACAAAACTTTATTTATTTATCCGGAGAAGGGTTTTTGCTGAGCATGCATGCACTCTGTCACCACTGCTTCATATTCATAGAGTTAACACACTCTGTTAGACGCTTGTTGAGGGAGTAGAGAGTTATATTCATCCATCCTGCCCACCCGAGCTCTGTACTCTGATCCGAGGATGAAAATATGAACAGAAATAATCAAAGCCTGCTTTCTTAAGCTTTATTTTAGTGTTGTATTGATTTTAGAGTATGAATAATCACCTATAGCAACAAACAACACAGCAAAATGCCATTAACAAACAATAATGTAGCTGCTTCACTGACAGAAAATTACTTTAATGGAAGATCTGAACTTATTTTTGAGCTCATTTGGATGCAGCCACTCAACTAGAGTCTCTATAATCTGCTAAGTCTCTTCTCAAGTCATCATCAATGGAGCAGCTTGCTGTATAGCCCCATCTGTGACCTGTTTTCCAGTAACATAATGCCTCTTCTTCTCAGCTGGATGTACGTTAAAGCTGTACTCCTCAATATTTTGATACTAATGGATTAAATGACTTTGTGTAATGTGAAAGCTGTGATTGAACTTCAGATATTATCAATTATCTCTCTGGAGTATTTTAGTCTCAGCGCTCTCATCAGCCTTGTTTCAAGAACAACAACAGGAATTCCCTATTTTAAATGAAAAAAAGCGCAGAAGAGAAACTCCACATGAACACTAATCTTTCTCTTCTGTGTCTGGTGGATGGCAACTCAGCGTTCCCTACACGTCCTGGAAAACCTGGAAGAAAACCTGGAAGAAAACCTGGAAGTTTTCCAGTCATGGAAACACCTGGAGAACCATTAAAATGACCAAATATCCTAGAAATATTCTATGTTGTCCTGGAAAACTTAAATAGTATTTTAGCCCCTCACTCAGATCACCTGTGTAAAGGTTTGAGAAATCTGCAGTAAACTGTAGTCAAATCACGGGAGACAGAAAGCGAGCTAAACACTTTAAACACCTGTAATGAACCTGCATCACTTCATTGTGAGTACAGCATCATCAAAAAAGGAGGAATAACACTGGGAAACGTGTAAACTAGGCCTATTAGTAAATTATATGATAGTTAGTGAGCAAGTGCGGCCTGGTATTGGCAAGAAAAGTCCTGCTAGTTGCTACCTGGCATATATAGCTTGGAGGGGCTTGTTTCTTGCTCAAGGGCGCTTCAACAAGCTGAACATTGACATAAAACATGGGCTAGACTAAATGCAGAGGCTCATTTCAATAACAATTTGTTGAAACGTGTGTTACATAATGAGGCATTCAAATGACTCCTTAACACGTACTGACATCAGTGGAGTGTTTTGTTTGAGACCACAGTCAGTGGAACAGACCGTTATCACTGCACATCTACTTTAATCCCCACCGCTCTGTTTTCCTTCAGTTGCCGACACTTAAGAGGTTGAAGAGGTTCAAGAGCCAGGCTCTTATTTCCCCCCCGTCATTATTCTGGAGACAAAGGGAGCGCACACTTCCACCTGGAGAGGAAGATAGTGGTATTAACATAGGGGGCTTTGCATGCACTGCTTGTGAGGAAGACGCAATGAGAGTAATGTGTGTGTGGTCAAGGCATCAAGCTACCCCCAGTAATCTCTGTCTCTCTCTCAACCCCCCAGCACCCTTCCTCCTTTCTCATCTCAGTGATCTCCACAGTCCAGCACTGATCTCTGACATATGCCTCATACTGACGACTTAACACCCTCCATCTCCCACAGCCTGCCTCGACCACAGGCACGGCCGAGCACCCGCTCTTTCACTGTCAATCAAGCTCCCCTTCCCACCACCCCCGACTTCCCGTAGACATACATTGCTTCAAAGAATATGCTCGCAGCCGCACAATGCGATGAATGCAACACGCAGGCATGCACTTGTGATCCTTTGCTTTTTTTATAAAAACGCGCCTGCAAACATGAGCACACATGTATGCGAATTTCTCAAAGGTTGTACGGGGTGGTAGAGAAATCAAAACTTCCTATTTAAAACTTATAAAACCTCCACAGAGAGATGAAAGCTTGCATCCAAAGCTGCAGAGACTTTAGGATTGTAAGGCACTGCACAAACACCTACCACACACACATTATCTTTCATCTGCAGTTGCGTTTCCTGGCAAGAACAGTGATTTAAGATGTGCCGGCACAGTTGAATTATTACCATGTAAAGGTTATGAGAACATTGGGTAGGTTGCAAACATCAACTTTCAGTTTTTTGGGAACGACTTTAATGAGATCCGGTCGGCCTCATCTGGGTCCAGGTTAAATCTGTGTTTCTGGCAGTTTACAACGGGAGGTGACCCTGCTATTAGAGGACATCAAATTAACGGCTAACTCGGGGCAGCACGCTGGGAAAATGTGACCCTGCTGCAGAATGATGACGAAGGCAGAGCCGCTGGAATTTCCGAAGAATGCGAGGTTAACACAAAAATACCCATAATCCAATACTGGTGTGGGACAAATGCCATTATCAGTTGCTGAGTCGCAGCTAAAGGTCGCCAAACAAACAAACCCTCAAACAGAGAAGCCATTGTTTGCTCGCTGACATTGTGCTGAACTAAAATGGGCTCCCGGTGTCACAGAACCGGTCCGACTGAAGTCTCCCTTTCTCCCTCGCTGTACAACATGAGCACCTTGAGAAACTCCAGCCAGCGGTAACAGGGTCAAACAAAGAGGTGGCGGGTTCAAGAGGTGCTGCTCCCTTCATGTTCCCCCCTCAAAGTCCGGGTCACATTCACTCTCATCACCACATCCCACACTGAGGGTGATGACTAGCCAGCTGAGGAATTTAGCGGGCAGTGTGACAACGCCAGGAGGGTGACCAGGTATCCTTTTACCCCCCTCAAGCTGCTGACAGACACATCGGAGCAACATTACGCTTCTATTAAATGACATTTAAAAGTTTAATCAGCTCCAATGGCCGACTGTTAGCGAACAAGGGGGTCATTGTTTAAGTGGGTAATGGTGCTGGCAGCGTCGCTGTGTGTGTGTGTGTGTGTGTGTGTGTGTGTGGAAGTCGACCAAGAGCGCCGGCGGCCGCGATCAGGTGAGCTGGAGTGATTGATGGAAGCGAGCGCACTGCCAGGCCCAAGCTCCCGTTCGTACTGTGGCGTTACTCGGCCCCGGTGCTTGACAATGTCAGCCTCATAAAAGAGCCTCAGACTCAACAATGTGAGAATCATTCATATCATTAAACGGGGTCATCAGAGCTGCTCGTGGCTTTCACAGCAAAGGGACGCATTGTTTACGTTTGACCTTTTGCCCTTTTGTTATTCACAGCTTTATGATATTTTATACAGTAGTACAAAACCTTCCAAGGCATGTTTTTCAGAAATATAGTTATTCACTTTGTTGTTAAGAGTTAAAAGGTTGCTCAAGAAATAATCTGGCACATAAACTCCCCCTCCAAACCTTTAACCTGTGCATTTTACACAAACAGGACTTAACATGTTAATTAGAGAGCTTTGGATGTGCTGGCAGGTGTTTTTTAAAACTTTTTACGGGGTAAATGACGGGGGATAGAACCCGGGGAACATAGGTACGCTCCCGCTCATATCACATCTTAAAGTGGCACAGAGACTGGAGAAAGGGAAAGAGATAGCTTGGCTCCATCCAAAGAAAAGGAACAAAAGTCTCCTAAGAGCAACTATTAATAGCTAGTTAATAGCTAAGTTATAAATCTGTTTGTTTAATTTGTGGAAAAGCAACAAAAAACAACAAGTGTTTATGGAAGCTTAATTGTCAGACAGTTATTTTCCAGTTTTTGTACGTATTAGACAAATAATATATAATGTGTTAATTAGAGAGATTTAGAAGTGCTGGTAGGCTTTCTTTTCCTCCATTTCCAATCTTTATGCTAAGCTAAGATAGATAACTGTCTGTCAGACATGATATCAATCTTCTCATCTAATTCAAGAAACAAGAACAAGAAAGAAAATATGTACTTTCCCACAATGTGAAACTAGTCTTTGAACCATTCCCGCCTGTAAAAATTACATTCATGGATTTTATGATGATGCATTTGTATTATAGCCTATATCGACTGCGGTAGATGTCGTAGCCATAAGTATCAGCTGTAACCAGCGGATATAAAGTAAGTCTATGAAATTACTGTAAAAAGAAAAAAGGATTTTTACTGTAAAATCTTTGTAAAGTCATTGAGTCATGTCATGAGTATAAAGCTAATAATATAAGCTAGTTTTCTAAAGCATTTCTGAGAATATACTGCATTCAGTCCACACCTAAAGGCGATTCTCACAGCCCTTTGAATACATCCTCTTGTCAACGTGTGCATTGAACTCCGCTGGAACACTTTTGCCCCTCGGGGATGAACTATGTATACATCTAACCGTACCAGTCATTGTATTTATAAATGAGATTATGGAACCACATCTGATCCTCATAACCTCCATCATACCCCTCACCCGTCCATGACTCCCCGGCCTTGTTTGGACATCACAATGATGGTTTATGGTTTCCTTCTTGGCGCCCCGCACCGGCACCACCCAGCCCGTGCCCTCCACGTGCCCCTGTAGGGTTGGCATCAACACACACCGCCATGACGTGAATACCAGACACGCTTCATTCAACTTAAATGCTATTGTTATATATATATTATTGCTGTATTTTATTGTAATTTTTATTTTATTTTTAAGTCTACTTTATAATTTTTTTACTCCATTCTGTCTTATTATCGTCTTGTCATCCGTGAAGCACTTTGCACTACACTAAACTGTATGAAATGTGTAAATAAAGTTTGATTGATTGAGGAGTTTGGATTGACAGTGATGCACAGTATGCTAAATAACAGAGTAGGACTAGGAACGTTTATTTTACGTGTATTATCTTAACTGAAGTTAATGATATTGCGTCATTATCACCCTCATATACAAATCATACATCAGTAGTAGCCTAAGTTTACAGATAATCTATGATGATGAAGATATAGAAAAATAGAAATGCATAACTTTCCCAGCTCGGGTGTTATTAAGTTTGCACCCTGACTAATTAGATCCAATATGGCTGTGACTTATCCCACGACGCTCTTTTACAGCAACCATAAGCGTACAGTAAGAGCTCGAACACTTGACACTTGATGTGAGGGTTGGGGAGCAGACTTGTCTGGTGGTGCTCAGGTGTGGAAGTGAGAGCGTAACCAGAGCGACACGCCTGGGCGCTCTGACGTCACGATGACGCAGACATACTCAGTAAGATCATATGCATTCTGCTCATTGATCCCAGGTGAGTAAACTGTATATATATATATATCTGTGTGTGTGTGTGTGTGTGTGGTGACACTAGGTCCAGTGAACAGAGCTTCATCTGCCCGTTGTCATTCTGAGAGGCTTTGCAGCAGGCCGCTTCCTCCATTAATCTGTCTCCTTTTACCAGAGCTGTCAAAACCACGGCATGTGTGCGTGTGTGTGTGTGTGTGTTTAAGCATGTGTACTGTACCACACAGTGTGTTCGTGTACCCCCTCATTGTCTCTGTGTGTGTGTGTGTGTGCGTGTATTTGTGCATGTGTGAGCACACGATGTAATATTTCACTCCTTTACCCACAGGGATTAGACCATTCATCTCCCGAAGCCCCTGTGTAGGTGTCACACACAGTGCTAATGAGGAGAGGATGGAACAAGGGAGAGCCGGGCGAGCGAGGAGGGTAAAAAAGTAAAAATAGACTTTTGGGATGGCAGAAGAGATGGTGACAGTGATCGATAATTCCTGGCGCGAAAATCGAAGTATTGATGAATGAGGGAGTTTCAATGCCGGGAGCGATTAGAATGTGGGCGATTGTAAAAAAGACAGAGGAGGTGGGGATTAGTGCCCTGCAGGGAAGGAAATGGTTAGGAAATGTGTGTTTTTTTTGGTTGAGAGCAAAGGCAGGGACTCTTCCCATAACACAAATCAATTTACACCAGCCTGAGACATTGATTATAGCTGGCTCATACCTCACATGGTAACAACAGACATCAAACAGACACTGTCAAGCCTGTAAAACCACACAACGGGGGCATTATCTGCCTCTCACTGTGTGTGTGTGTGTGTGTGTGTGTGTGTGTGTGTGTGTCTTCTCTGTGTATGTGTGTTGTTCAGCAGACCAGATATCTCTCTCCGCTTCCCCAGTTACTCAAACAAGGGGATGGCTGCTAGGCAACCAAGCCACATCACATCACATCAGGCAGGCCGGGAGAGAGCGAGAGACATAGAGAGAGAGATAGGACGAGGAGAGAGAGAGAGAGAGAGAGAGAGAGAGATAGGAGGAGGAGGAGGCAGAAAACTGTGCTGGCAGTATTACATAAGCCGGCAGCCCAGTCCCACTGCTCACATTAATGTGGTTAGGCACTCGGAAGTGATGTCCATTAGTCACAAGTGACAAGGCAGGTGAAGACGCGGCATCCAGCAGTGATTTTTAAAAGCCATTGTTGTTTATGATGGAGAGAGCGTTACGAACAGATGAGTCAAAAAAACAACCCAAAAACACACACACACACACACACACACACACACACGTTATGAGCAGATGAGTCGCCTACTGTACCGTACAAACAGAACAAACAGAACAGGGACTCATAACACCCCAGAGGGATGGTCTAAAACAAACACACACACACACACGCACACACACACACACGCACATTCACATACATACAGTAGTAATGACATATGGAGTGATACACTGGAAGATAACGTGAGCTCTCATTTGAAGATTGGGGGGGGTTGTGTGTACATGAAAGCTGCGTCAATCAACATGATCATCAAATATACATCAAAGGCTAAGTGGAGCTGCTGCAGTGACTGACAGCCTATACATAATCAATGCATCTGCCTTTTCCACGTGCAACGGCATACATTCTATCGCAGGGTGTAACCAGCACATCTCTGCGATTTATGAGCCGTTAAAGCCAACGATTGTGTCACTCCATAGGAGACGTACACAGTTACAGTACTTACATGATAACGTTATTTTCTCTATACATCGCTCTGTTATCTGCATAAAGCTGAATCCCTTTGTTGCCTTTTATGCACAAATAGCATTGATATCCAATATTAATGCCCCTTTTTTTGCATGTAAATACTCAAAACTACGGGAAAAAATAGACATTTTCTGCAATTATTCATCTAATAATTAACTTCCTTATTAAGACTGGATGCTAAGAACATTCATATATAATATTTGGGGACAATCAGACATTTGAGATAATTGACAGAAAGTCACTGAGAGTGAAAAAGTAATATGTTACATGCATTGTTATTGAAAATATACCTCAGATTTTGAGACTTGTTCGCTTTCTTGCTGAAGGTTAGATGTGAAGACACGTTCATATCTGTTTGTTAAATATGATGGTACATCCAGGAATTGGTTAGCTTAGCTTAGCATAAAGACTGGAAACAGGGGGAAACAGCTAGCCTGGTTCTATCCTTCCTACTGTAACCTCTTCAGTTCACTAAGAGGTTTTAAAGGGGGTTATGTGACTTAAGGAGCTCCTGGCTGTAGCTTCATATTTAACATAAATGAGTGATTTTGATCTCTTCACGCTGTTAGCAGGAAAGTGAACAGGCCTTTTCCCAAAATGTCAAATTATAAGTTTTCAGGTGCAGTCAGCGATTCTGGAGAAACATGGTTGATATTTGAACAGCCATGTTTCAGAGTTCAGCATGTTAGCATGTGTCAGATTTACCATCCCACTCGCTCCCACTGGAAACCTTTTCCAGGCCAAAGTAGCCAAAGTAGTTTGGATTAGGATCTCTGACTGCACCTTTAAGGAACATTATTCCACCCAGCACTGCTTTCTCAGTGTATCTGCATCAGTGTGGTCGATTCCTTAAACCTGACCACCCCCACCCCAAGGCCCCATCAAAGCTCCCTGGGGATGATGGTGAAGGGCCGGATGGGGCAGGAAGCCTCCAGCTCCAAGGCTGTCAGGAAGCAGTCTGGGGCCTGGCTGGACCCCCGAGACTGCAGGGCCTCGCCCAGGCCGCTCCACGCCTCGTGCGATGTGCTGTGGACCTGAACCGCATCACGCAAGACCTTCTCCCCGAGGTGGACACGCCCAGTTTTCACCAGCAGGCGGCCCTGGATGGAGAGGAGGGATGAAAGAGAAGAAATGGAGTCCTGCATAATTTATACTACAAGTCAATTTCAGTCAATTGAAGGTATTGATAGAAGAAAATCAGATTTCTGGTGGATATCTCAGATACAAGTACATGCTGGTTTAAAATAAAAAAGTAAAGTGGAACAAAGCGCTATTTCATTTTCGGTTTTTAGAGAAAATCTACTTGATGAATTAGTTGTGTTAAATCTGAATTAACCTCTCTTTTGAGGTAAGTTACAGACTAAAAGTTGACCTATGGCACGCTCTCATTTTCACAATACAGAATAATGATATTACATTTTACTTCAGTACCTTGCCCCTAATATTTGTTGTTTTTTTTATCCTAAATATCTAGCATTAAAGCATTTTCCACGGCATGATAAGATCAAGTAAACAGATGGTGGCTTTTTACAAAAAAAAATCCAAATCTTGGATTATAATGCCTGCTGTCCTGTGGACTCGTTTAGCACGACAAAAAAACAAAACAGCAACAACAACCAACTGCTGCATTGACCACAGTCGTACTGGGATTGTACAACTGAAGGGAGAAAATCCACAAATCATGAGATTAGGAGCAGGCCTCTGCTGAAAGATGAGGCAGTATGTGAAGAGTCTGACACACAGTAATGAAAGTTGAAGCTGTATTCGGGTCAGAGGACAGACTGCAGAGGGAAAGGTTTGTGATTTTACTGGTTTCAAAGGTCCAGTGTGTAACGTTTATCTATCGGCAGAAATTAAATATAATATTCATAGGAGTGTTTTAATTAGTGTTTAATCACCTGAATATAAGAATCAGTGTGTTTTTGTTACCTTAGAATGAGTTGTTGTTTTTATTTACAGACTGAGTGGGTCCTCTTCTGCGGAGGCTGTTTGTTACGGCCAGCAGCCGTAGAACCGATGCCGACTGAGGACAACAGGAAATAAAGTACAGAGGTCGTTTTTTATTTTTGTTGGGTTTGTCTTCTAGCACCCGCTCGAAGAGTCACGTTAGCTACGCAAACTAAGGTAGCCAACAGCATCCAACATTACTGTTAACTTCTTTTAGCAACAAGTCTATCAGGACCTCGGTACCGCTGTCGTCAAACTGTCCGCAGTTAGTGGAGTTGAGGCAGAGCAGCCGGACGATCTTCGCTCTGTGTCGCTACAGACTGAAGATTGATTGATATTATTGGTTGAAATTGATTAGTTAATGCTTATGTAAGCAAGCGTCACATTTTGTTTTACAGGAAAGAAGAAAAAGACTGTTTTTTTTATATATAAAAATGTAGTTGAAGTTAAAGTTTTTTTTGCAATCAATACAAATCAATTACGGTCCATTGGAGGGGCAGAAAAAAAAAAAACTGGTACTAACAAGTTTACACAGTTTGTGCTAAATTGCCCAGAACATTCAAAAGACATTGGCGTGTTCCTTACAGAACATGTTATTCCAAAGTCTTCATTTGCAGTGGCATGTTGGGCAACTACTGCCCAGGGCTCTGGTGGGTTTGCATGCAATCTCCACACTCGCTGGTTTAATACTGTATGAACGTATACACACACACACACACACACACACACACACACACTGTGTATCTGTGTCGGGGAAGGAAGGGACGAGAACTGGCATTTCATGTAGACTGTATGGATATATAATCATCTAATAAATGGGTTGTTGGACCCGATGTGTAAAAAAAAGTACAAAGTGGCAGTATGTGAGAAAGAGAAGGATATCACGGGTGATATCTGTTGTCACCATGTTAAAGGTCACGCAGAACTTTGTGTCTCTTCGGCGCTCGGCTCAGTCGGGGTGCGTTGTGTTTGAGAGCCCGGCAGAAAAGGGCGTCACGCAACTGACCAACAGCATGGAGTCAAATCTGTCTCACACACACACACACACACACACACACACACACACACACACACACACACAAACTACAGTGTCACATGCACACTCAAGGTGACAACAGACAGCCACTCTTGCACAATATCATCCCCTCCCTTACTTTGACTATCTGTTACACACACACACAGACACACACACACACACACACACACACACACACACACACACACACACACACACACACACACACACACACACACACACACACACACACACACACACACTGAGCTGGCCTGAGGTCAGACAGACGAGTCTTGTTATGCAGTCTCTGCTCACAAGCTCCAGATTAATTGGGCTGAAATTCACATAGCTGTCCAGGGGCACTGATGCAACTTTCAATAAAAGCACACACACACACATGCACACTTTCTCCCTTCCTCCCTTTTCCTCCCTGCTGCTTTGAGGAAAACACAGAGGAAAGATCGAAAACTCCTGGGTACGGAGAAAACCTGTCACAGGAAGTACACATTGGGTTATGAGTGTGTGTATGCACGAGTGTGTGTGGGTGTTTGCTCGAGGTGTATGATGTATTCCTTGCCGATGGTTTGGTCACTAGCTACCGCATCTTACGTCTGCGTTCTTGTCTTCAGACTCACAGGGGTTACATTGTTCCAGTGTTTCTAGCATAAACACAGTCAGCTACTGGGCTAACACACACACACACACACACACACTTCCATCTGTGCCACATGTCAGTTATGCTGGTAACCATGGAAAAGTTGATCCTTCCAGGTCAGCAGCCCAATCAAATAAACACCACTGTATGTGCTGAGGTCGGATATAAACACAGGACAGGCCGAGACAAAGTGGGACAGGAAAGCACACACACACACACACACACACACACACACACACACACACACTCTTCATTTTTAGGAAATTTGTTTTTGAACGTTTGTTTACTTGACGGGACTAACAACAACATCTGCCATTAATTACAGAGCCGGTTACCCTAGTTTACCGGGGGGGGCAGCTCTGTTCAAAGTGAAAAAATAAACCTACTGAACCTCTAAAGCTGCCTTAATTACCTTAATCAGTTAGATAGTTTTATTAACCCTTTATTTTTAGTTTAGTGGTGAAAAGAGGTTCATTTGCTTTAATAGTACAAATACACAAATCCTGTTTTCCATTTCTTGTGACGCTGAGAAGATAAATGTTCTGGTTGTTCCGATGACATTTAAATTCAAATACTATCTGGAGTAAGTTTCTTCATTAAAATCAGTTTAGATGCAATTCTTTATGCTAAGCTAGGCTAACAACCAGGGTTTGAAGTACGGCGGCGCTCGGCTCTCCTGAAAGAGACACAAGTTCCCCAGAAAGCCAAAAAGAAATTTAGGGGAAGTTTTTGGTGCCACTGTTTTTTTCTGTCTAAAATGTATATATTCCAATAGTAAACAATATTAAAACATTTTGTGTTTTCTCCAATGTTATCAGTTTTCTCACTGTTATCTTACTGTTTCTCGACAGAGCAGTTAAAAGAACATTGCTCGGGTTAATCATTTCTTTATCTTTGCTGTCCCAAGATAAATATTGTCTGTATGAATTGAAATGTATTGACAGTATATCTTTGCACATTCATTCATGTAAGCTTGTGCAGGTATATACAGCCCTCCCACCCCCCAACACCCCAGAATATAGGGCTCCCCTGAAGCCACGGTGTAATCAAACACTTCCAACAACGTCCTGATTTCAGCTTTGTACCTCACTCACAGACATGACACTGACATTGATCTTCTTATCTCACTCTTGTAAAGAAATGTTGAACTATTCCTTTAAGTTAAGAGAAATTAAGAGAAAGATTTTGAGCTGGTACGAGAACAGAAAATGAGTAAGAACGACTCAGTAAGGAAGAAAACGTCTGAGAGAGTATCAGAGCGAGCAGATAGGAAAGGAAGTGAGTGAACAAATGTGCGTTCAAGAACATTTAGATTGCTACCAAGTGTTTTTCTGGCATTACACTGATAAAACTGGTATTGGTTTTGCTTTAATTACTCCCAGCCATCTGTCTCCAGTTTTACCTCAGCTGATCCCATCGAGCTTGGCAGCGCAGGTTTGCTTCTTGTCGTGCCATTAAAGCACAACTGAGCTGAGCTGAGCCAAACTGAGCGAGTGGGCAGCGGTTGTCTCCATCCATCTTTCAAGCTAAATTCAAGCTTAACTTTTGAAATGCTGCAAACGAATATACAGTTAATCAAATGTATTCCCATCAGCTAGATTGAAAAGAATGAAAAAAAAGGGCTTCCTGGATGTCACAAACAAACACACCCAACACAGATTTGATTATGGGATTGATTAGCATTGGGGAAATTAGTTTTTGTTCTTTGGTGTCAGCTGATATTCATATTTCATACTGTGCAACAACCTAAAGAGTACTTTGTAATACTCTAACGTACCAACTATAAGCAGCAACCGCAGATATTTATTTATGGGAATAATATTTATTGGGTAACTTCTTTATTACCAAAAACTTTATCTGCCTCCAGCGAGCATTAAAACTTTTCATTAGATCACGATTTGCATATAAATATAAATACATATACTAATGTATCAAGCAACATGCTGATGAACAGCTACAGTTCAGGCTTTAAACTGAATCCAGACTGAAGTGAAGAGACTGGAAATCTAACAACAAACACAAAACAATCAGTGACAAAATGCTCATTTGAATTAGTTCCCAGTAAAAAAAAAAAACAGCAGAGAAATGAACGTCTTCTAGACTGTGTGGAGACAGCTGAACTCTAAATTTAGACTTGCAATCTGCTGTTGTCAGCCATGCTGCCTACAGAGCTGAGGAGTTGTAACTGACCACACCGACTGGGAAATAAGAATAAAGTTATAAACAGTCATGTTGAGGTGCGAGGTTAGAAACTGTTCCAGTCTACAGATGGTTCGGTGTGTGCGTGGCACGGCTCAGGGCCATAATAATGCCAATATGGCAGCCAGAAAGCATCTTATGTCACCTAACTTGTAACCCAAGTCTGTTGAAACACACACATACAGAGTGTAACCCAGTGGCCTAATGCCCTGCCACTGAACCGGGAACATAGCCTTTACCTGAACCTTTAATCCCATCAGTGGTTCAAGCTGGGCAGACACGGGGAGGCAGCTGTATTTACCTTTCGGTACTGATCAACCCCTTAAAAGAGGATCTGTTGGCAGAAATGGAATATAATATTCATAGGTATGTTTTCATTAGTGTATTAATTAGCTGAAAATAAAAATCATTGTGTTTTTGTTACCTCAGAATGAGCTGAGCTCTTCTACAGTAGCCCAGAACAGACAAACCAAACACTGCCTCTAGATACGGCCTGGAGCCACCGTAGTTTCTCCTACACACTTTGTGGTGTAAGAAAACCAATCTTGACTTTTAATTTCTTTCTTTTCCTTCAAGACTTTTCTTATTTTGGATTTGGAATTCCATAGTTAGCCTATATGGAGACTCAAGACAAATATATTGAGATTCAGCAAAATAAACAGGAGAAGGCTGTAATGTAATGTTCCAACTCCTCATTGAAGCTATGTGATGTTTATATCTATCAATATATGATTATATAATGTGTTTTTATGGCTGCATCATTCCATCAAATGGAAATCCTGTGAATGTTTTGTGCATTTACACACATTCTCCTAAAATTAATCCTGATTTATTTGGTACCTTTGGACTAACATAGATGACAACAGAGATTGTTTCCAGAATATTTGGTCATTTTAATGAATTTCCAGGTGTTTCCAAGACTGGAAAACTAATATTTGATAACTCAGATCACCTGAACCTGGGTGCATATTTAGTCTGAAGCTCGACTTTTAGCAGGAAGATAAAACGTGAGTTTACCGGATGCAAAAAAGAACTGACTTGCAGCGATCTTTTTGCAAATTACATTCCCACATACATAAAGCAAGCTGTGGTTGACAAAAACAAGCACAGTGATGTTAATTGTACGTACAATGGACACTTCGGTAAAAACAAATAATTCTACTCGATTTGAATTGGGCTGTGGCCAAATTAATGTACACACTTGCCTGAAACCACTGCCTATATGATCGTTTGTAAGCAAGTGTTATCCTGTACAGCAAGGAGAACTCCTGGAAAATGTCCTGGAAAGGTCCTGGAAAATGATTTGTTAGAGAGAGAGTGGGAATCCTGATAAAGTGTGTCTAGAGTCAATTCTTGCATTGCAAAGTACATTCGATTAGATCAGTTCTATGAATATATAACAGTATAAAAGTCCACATGGCACACACACTGTATACACTCACATGGGAAGAACAGGAAGGGAAAAGAAGAAGAAGGAAGGAAGGAATGAAAGAAAGGAAAGGGGGTGATTCAGGAGCCACGGAGGAGAGGAAAAGGAAGAAAGCGAGGAAGGATGGGAGTGTGAGCGAGCGAGAAAGAGCTAAACTGGGAACAATGAATAGACAGAGAGAGGGAGAGAAAAAAAAGAGAGAGGTGTCAAAGAAAAAGGAAAAAATAAGTGAGCCCAGATGAGCCATACATAGCAACGGAGGCACCAGCCAACTCCCAATCGTCTCTCTGTTTCGCTCCTTCTCTCTCTCTCTCTCTCTCTCTCTCTCTCTCTCTCTCTCTCTCTCTCCTTGGTTATCAGAGGTCTTGCTCAATAGAATATATTTCCCTGGTTGCTAGGCAATCCCATAAAGCGGCGAGAACGTGCAAAGTGTTATAAATAATGTATTTGCATTATCTAATCAGCTGACAACCACCCCCATCCACACAGAGAGGAAAGAGAGAGAGAGAGAGAGACAGAAACAGAAACAGAGAGGGAGAGACAGAAAGAGAGAGAGAGAGAAAAGAGAGAGATGGGGGGCATTTGATAATTGGAACGCGATTAATTCAATGAGCACAAGTCCTCGTCCTTGAGTGTATGCATGCATATGTGAAGCAGTGTGTGAATGCGTTTCTGTTGGGAGAGGAGGAAAAGTAAAGAGTGTGTGTGTTAAGAATGTGTGTGTGTGTGTGTGTGTGTGTGTGTGTGCTGTGCGTGTGTGCGTGGCTGACTCAGAGCAGGAGGGATGAGATGTGGAGGATGTTGGGGAGTGGGTCAGATTCATTTCATACCATCGCCGGAAGCAAAGCTGGGCCGTGTTTCAGTATCAGCTACCCAATCGGGACGCACACACACACACACACACACACACACACACACACACACACACACACACACACACACACACATCAAGCAAACACTTACCATAATGAGGTTAACAGCATAGACAGACAAAATGTGGGAGAGCTGACATGGCTAATACCCTGATAGATGCTTCGGTTTAGCCTGTGGACTGTGACAACCAAGACGTTAAACTAGAAACCTGTAGCTTACACACACACACACACACACACACACACACACACACACACACACACACACACACACACACGCAGCATACCATAGTCCTATACTGGTTTCCCATACCACACCCTCATCCATCCAAAAATACTCTGAAACCAGCAGCTGACCAGAGCTGTGAGTCACTGTCTGATCACTGCATTACTCTCTCTTTAACACACACACACACACACACACACACACACAAAACCGTGTGGACACGGCCGAGGCTAATGTGTAGAGGTGGAGTAAAGTGGTGTGTGGTGAATAGGGGAAGATGGTGGTGGTGTGTTATTAAGAACCACACCGCAGGAGCTGCTGAGCTTCTGTACGGCTTCCAGTTATTCCCTTACTCACATTTCCCTTTCCTCGGCTAACTGTGGAGAAAATTACCAGTTCACTCCACTCGGGTGACGCTGTGCAATGCTTTGCTGCCTGTTCTGCTCTTATAAGACTGAATTTAACAGCTGATTACAAACTGTTTGGTTGTCAAGCACCAGAAAAACAGGCTTCAAGTGTTCAAAGAAAGAAGCTACAGCCAGCAGGAGACTCTCTTAGCTTAGCATAAAGACTTGGACGCAGGGGGAAACAGCTAGCATGGCCCTTTCCAAAGTTAAAATCCACCTCCTCACACCTCAGAGCTCACTAATTAACACGTTGTATCTTGTTTGTATAATGAGTGTACAGAATGTGAAAACAATTTGTGGTTTCAGAGTGGGTTCCCGAGTCGAACTTTTTCTTGAATAACACTTCCAGCGCCAAGAACTTCGGTTGCCTGGCAACCAAAGGAGAAGTCGCTGCTCCCGGCTGTCTTTTGCCAAGAAATGGCTGCAGCACGTAACTCCCAATAAAAACTCAAAAGGTCCATTTCTGTTTGCGTCTGCCAGTCTTTATGCTAAGCTAAGCTAAACTGCCTCCTGGCTCTTGCTTAACGCACAGATACGAGTTCTGGTGCGACGTTGTGGAATACATCAAGTCTTTAAATGTTACAGAAGTCAGGTTGGGACCTTTTTAACAGGGTTGAACGGACTGATGACAGAAATTTGCAGCGTCGTTATTTTAGCTCGTTTTATATTTTGTGTCACACGTGTGGAAACGAGGATTTGAACCCAAATGCAGACTAGCAGAGCAGCAGCAGGTGGTGGTGAAACATAAACTTACATAATGATGAGGCAATAGTCCAAAACAGTCGAATAAAAGTCAACAGGCAAAAAGAAACAGGAGTAAAGGAAGTAGACGGCACACAAGGAGGAGGAAAACTACAAAATAAAACAGGAAATAACCAAAGAAAATCCAAAATCACGACAAAATTGTGTTTTTATGTTGAATGTCACTTCATCTTTTGGATTTTTATTGTTGCCAACATATGTGAAAGTACAAAGTTCTTGACTGTTTGAGAAGGGATGTAATATCTGTGTGCCCCGTTTCACTGTTAACATCTGTTGTTGCTCACTTTTGCATTTCGTTGATGCCTCTGGGCCACCGTAGAAAAGTGGAAAATCAACAGTTGCAGATAAAACAGCATAAAAATAGTGTGCAGGTGAGGCAGGACCAAACTCCAAACTACAACACTGTGCCATGGACCAGGGTTAAATACAGCCAATACTCTTATATTCAGGTACAAGTTGTGTACAAAAAGTGTTTTTTTGTGTAAAAATAAACCTTAAATGTTTAAGTTATTATAAAATCTTGAAGAAATTGAGGAAAATATAACTTATTTGATTAGACCTGCGCTCTCCCAGTATTTCCTGTCTATATCTCCACTATAAGCTTCTCAAAAAAGGCCCAAATATACCTCAATAAAATGTATTTTTTAAGCTCTAGAGGCTTCACATTGATACTCATGATGATACTGCTTCCATAAAAAAAAAAAAATCCACAAAGAAACTCACTCAAGAATTTCATTGTGAAGCCACAGCAGGGGTACGTCGCCTTTTATCTGTTGCCCTAATAACACAAAAAAAGATCTTAAGGACATTCAAGGAAAGTACAGTATGTACTTTTGCAGAATAATAGCTCAAGTGTAAGAATATCAACCAAGAATATCATCAGAATTCCCCTTCAGGCAGAGCAGAATAAATGGGCCACCGGCACACAAAGTGTCCACAGCAGATACAGTATAAAAATAAATGCACAAAGCCACAGAGTAGCAGCAACTGTAGGTTGTATTCTGGCAGGCTGGTACAAGCCAGAAATATGGGCAGCGCTCCAAATAAAATGTCCCACACACTGTCCCACTTAGGCTCCATCACAATGCAAAGATGCAGCTATTTACCACACGGCTCCATTAGCGTCTGATAAATAATCCATACAGTATTCTGCAGAGCTGCGTTGTTTGTATTTGGGTCTATTAGTGTCATGTGAGTGCTTTTGTTTTAAAGGTCCAGAGTGTCGGATTTAGCGCCATCTAGCAGCGTAATTTCGGATCGCAGCTTCGGCAAATGCAGGAGCAACTTACGGTGGCCACAAAACACTACACCTATCCAGAGTCAGTGTTTGGTTTGTCCGTTCTGGGCTACTGTAGAAACATGGCGGTCCAACATGGCGCAGACTCCAGGGAAGGCGACCAGCAGCGTCTGTAGATAAAAACTTCTCATTCTAAGGTGACAAAACAACCAATCAGAGCCGAGAAAGAGAGTCGATTGTTGAGTCTCATTCATCTGTCTTCAAGCCTCCAACCTAAAGTGTCTTTATATCTATCTCGGCTCTGATTGGTTGTGTTCGTTCGGGTCCGGTGGATTCTTATGAATGCCATTAGGAGCACTAGGAGGAGCCACAGGAGCCTGATTCCTTTTTACAGATTATCTGTCTCATGAACTATTGTCGGGATATTTTTTATAAAAATGACCTACTGCAGCTTTAAATATAATCTCTAACTGCAGGGACTGTACGATGATACATTTGAACTTTACTCCCCCTGAACTGAATTATGCTCCTTTGCTCAGGCCGACTACTATGTGTCTTAATCCAAGTTCTTTTTACTCCAAAAACAAACTGTCCACATGTGCGCCAAATCCACGGAGGAAGGCACAAACACAATCGTTCCTAAACACATGCGCACGCACACTTTCAGACCGAGAACACATCTGCCCTGTAAGAGACCCAGAGTAGGACACTGCCAGCTGGCTCTGATTCAGCTTTTCACCCCCTGGGATTGGTTCTCCCACAGGCCAAATATGGAAGAGACGCGTACCTCCGTCTACCCCAATGGGACTGCACTGCGCTGCACACACACACACACACACACACACACACACACACACACACACACACACACACACACACACACACACACACACAGCTAAAGCGTGCAGCAGGAGCAAAAGCATTAGCCTTATGTGGTCACAGTAAAGTCAGAAGAGATATCAACCAGCACATCTATGGTCACTATGGAGACCGTAGACATTGTGTGTGTGTGTGTGTGTATAAGTGTGTGTGAGCGCGTGTCGGGCAGTGTGAGTCTTGGATTTGAGGAATATCCCTCTCTGGCCCCTTCACCATGACAACAGAGAAAGTTCAAAGGTCAGAGCAGCTATGGTTAATCCAGTGGATCATCTGGAAGGCAGACTGGGAGAGAGACTGAGCGAGGGAGTGGGTGGGAGTGGGCGAGAGAGGATCTTTATAGTGCGGAAGCCAGAGAGAGAGAGAGAGAGAGAGAGAGAGAGGATCCACTCGGATGAAAGAAATGTGGGGGAGTGATCAGCAGGGAGAAAGCGAGTCTTTGAGCAGTGTTTGTCATTCGCTGGTTGCGGACCAAAGTTTGTTTGTTTCTATTTTCTGAAATTTGCCCACAACGAATTAACACATCTCCAAATACGACTGAGCTATAATGTGATAATTAAGACCATAATGACCGCTGACACAGTGCAGCGCTGCACACGGGAGAGAATGGGTAATGATTATGAGCAGCTGTCACACCCACGCCCCGGCTCACCAGCTAATATTAGCAGCTAACAGCGAACTAGCCTAATCATTGTTGTTGAGTTTAACATTTAACATTTATGTGTCTTCTGCTTCCACCTTCTCCATATAGTTGAATAAACTAGTGCACAGCCTTTAAAAAACAGAAGGAGGGGTGTGTGCAGCTCTACCAGCACACCTGATTCATCCTAATGAGCTATTGATTATCTATTGATTAAACATGCCAGGATACACGAACGCTGCGATGAAGCATCCCAGATATTCCACCTGATATCGATTTTTGACTCCTCTCACAGCAAAGACAATGCTATCTGATTTATTTATAAACCTGTTTAGTTTGAAAATACCATTTTAAACTGAATAATACACTTTGTCCACAAATATATTCTGACTGAGAATATACATATTTCTTTTCTAAAATTGTTATTTATATATTTCTTACATTGATATATGCATCTTACATAAATGGTAATTTAATAGACTAATAAAGCATTTAAAATGTGTTTGTGTATCCATGCATGTTATGTGTGTGTGTGTGTGTGTGTGTGTGTGCATACTGACCACTGAACAGAATATTACATTAATTCTAATTTAATTTAGCAGCCTCTAACCGTTTCCAGTTCTCCCTCCAGCCTGCGACATGACGTAAAAACTTATAATATAATCTGCCCAATTTCTAATGGTTTCATATCAGTTTAAAGAACCCCTTTATATGCAGCTCAAATGAAAACACAAGTCCACTTTTAAAAATTGATTTTGTTTGGTGTAAAATAATGGAAAAAGGTCAAAGCTTCCCACAGATGCGTGCGAGTGGTTGATAAGCAGAGAGCCGGTTTCAGGCCTTTTTTAGTTGTTTGGCTGCAAACAACAAAGATTATATAAAATGATGATATAAAGTCAGTTATTTACTTCCTGTCTTGGGTCTTGTTTTCCTTCCCCTCACCTGTGTATTTAGTCTTTGAGTTTCTCTGTTTCATTCGTTAGTTCGTCCTCATTCACGTGTGTAGCATTCTTCCTGCTCCCTCTGGTTTCCTCTTGTTTTATGGACTACTCTTCCTCTGTTCTTGGGTTTTGCCTGTTGACTTTGATTTGATTGTTTCAACTCGCTGCCTCATGGACCTGTAACTTTTTCGTCATTAAACCATCTGAACTGCTCTTGTTCTACTGGTCTACATTTGGGTTCAAGTTCCTCGTGTACCGCAACTCAGCTTCTTCCACAACCGTGACAATCTTGTCTCCAAGGTCTTGCTCATGGTGGTACTGTTGGGTCTCTGTAAATAATGTTATAAAGAGTTCGGTCTAGACCTGCTCTATTTGAAAAGTGTCCTGAGATAACTTCTGTTATGAATTGGCGCTATACAAATAAAATTGAATTGAATTGAATTGAATTGAATAAAAATGTATATAAACAGCTGTTTGCAGTCTTGTAGTACTTGAACGTCCAGTGGCTCTCCTGTGAGATGACTATAGGTTCGCTTGTGATGAGCCAGACGCAGAATCGATTGACCGGTTAGATTTCTGTCCGACTCACTTTGGCGTCGAGAACACGCGAACATGAGATCGAGGCGGCTGCAGGTTTTAGAGCCAGGCTCTAGCGCCGCAGTTGCTGTCCATCACATTTTCCTAATTTTCTGTGTGAAATTAATATTTAACTGTAGCTTGTAGCTGTTTTTAATCTGTTAACAAACAGATCTTGTGTGGTTGATAATAATAATAAAGTTTATTTATATATTCAAACATTGTCTAAATACTACATGCAGCCTAAAGTTGATCTAACAGGATGTAAACATTTCTGTGACCTTCCTCTGTCGCCGAGGCACAAACCAATACCAGCAGTGGCCCCAAGCCAGTTTGAATCTGAAACCGCTACTCTAAAGTTTGAACTGTTTCTCACCATGTGCACAAGTATGCACTCTCCTGTGGGATGGATGGCCAGGGCCTCGTCATACAGGCCTTTGGCTTCGTCCAGTTGGCCCCGGAGCTCGGCCAGGCGGCCCCGCTGCACCAGCACAGAGTGCGAGTTGGGGAAGAGCGCACTGGCCTCGGCGATGCAGAACTGGGCCTCCTTTAGCCGGCCATCCGCCATGAACAACTCCCCTGAAGGAGGAAGAGGGAGAGAAAGGTGAGAGGGGAGAGGAGAGGAGAGGGAGGGATGGAGAGGTAAAGAGGGGGGAGAAAATGAGAGAACTGTATTAATCTGAGAGCGACAGATGACTTAACTGTGAGTTCAGCAGCATCATGTTAAAATGTAAACTGTGCAGCACTCAAATACAAACACAAAACACTACACTTGGATGGATCCACACACACACTCACACACAGATCGTGAAAGAGCGGGTGAAACGTAGTGCCTGGGAAGTCATGAAAGTCTTGCCTAAATATGGCCATCACATACTAAAGCTGCCTGCCTCCTTTCTTTGCTGCTGCTGGGAAGATGAGGACAAACCCCAGACACACACTCACACACACACACACACACACACACACACACACACAAAGAATCACGCCTACAAGCATGTCATTGTCCAATAAGACTAGACCCCAAGCCCCGCCCCTTGGGGCTGGAGAGGACCAATAACTGGACAGGATGCTGACGCAGGGGGCTGTCAATCATTCTGTGGACGCTGGGTCAACACCCAGAAAAAAACCCTGAGAAAGAAAGTCTCAAACACTGACAGCGCTGTGTGTTACAGGGAGAGACAGTGAACTGTGTTGTGCAAATATATTGTACACGCCGTCTGCTCCTGAGCGCCATGTGAACCCATGTGTGTGTTTGGTAGCGGATGTTTTGTTTGTTTACCTGTGTCTCATAGATGCACAGATGGGAAATACTTAGTGCGTGCATGCTACCTCTGTGAGATGAAAAAGAGCCATTTCCCAGCCTCGGGGTTCCTTTTCATAGCTCCACTTCGGGGAAAAAGGATTCGGCGAATGCTCTCTGGTTATGTAAGACCCTTCCCTGCTCCTCACCTGAGCTCTATCCGATCTGTGCGTGCATGTATGCATTCCTTGTATACGTTTGCAGGTATATGTGTGTGTGTGTGTGTGTTTGTAAGCTGAGTGTATCCACTTTAAAGAGATCTCTGAGTGTGTTTTTTTCCTATTAGGATGTGAGATTGAGAGAGGAAGTGACCGATGAGAAGAGGAATGCTGGGAAGGGGAGATTCGGGAGGCGAGAAGGGGGGTACAACTTGCTCAGACTTGAGTTAGGAGACACACCCAGTGGTCTCACACGTACACACACGTAGTTCAAAACAGCAGCGAGCATGTTTCTATTTTCTCAGCAGAGTTCAAAGGTTGGACATAGAGAATGACCCTCACATTACAGTAGGCCTCAGGGGACGTGACCCCCCCCCCCCATCCCCCATCCCGCACTGTAAGACATCGGTATGCTGGTTGCATCACCGCTTTTACTCTGTATGGATTCCCATTCCCATGCCTCACCCACTCCAGCTGAGTGGATGGATGGAGTGCTGTTTGTGCTGGAGCAACTCCTCTCCCTTCGTTTCAGCGCTCTGCTCTCCTGTGAACTTCCACAGGCAGACTGAGGCTGAAGGGGTGGAAGTAATAGCGGTATGCATCACTGCCATTCTGCCCTTAATAGCACAGCGGCCACATGTATGCAGGTACAGCGTGCACTGCTACAAACGGGATGCAGTCTTGAATGGGACCGAAATGGTTCTACCCACTAAATTGTTAAAGAGATAACAGAAAATAGCTGCAGTAATCACATTAAATTATGTAGCTTTACACAATAACAAGGTTACAAATCTATCTTGTTTCTATCTACATCCGTTATGTTACGACGCAGGGCTCTCCAGCCGTTCATATGTAGGTGACCTGAAGTGGATTTCTGTGGCTGCAGTGCTCAAAACGTGACAAAAATGTGTGCTCACGTTGTACCAAGCAAATAAACGATATCTTGCTCCCCAGAGAGACTGAAACTCAACTGAGCTTGTAAGCAGGTCAGTAAGCTGCACACAGCTTTCATAGTAGCATCTGCACAACACAGACGCCTGGGTGGGGAAGATTTTCATTCAAAAGTTGCCATCAGATATTCCAATTTATCTTCTAGTTTGATTTGAATTTATGTGATGAGGTAATTCCTATCCCACCCTACTGTGGCCATGAAAGGAAGGAAATATTTGACTGATACAGGATGCTTAATCACGAGTTTGTGTGGTCTAAGTGTTGATCCTTGAGGTTCCCCTAAGTGTGAACCTATAGGGACGTCACCCATTGGTTTGTGGAGAACCGTTTTTAAGACTTGAGTTTGGCTTTATGGTCATCGCCATGAGAGTGTTCATCATTCAGGAGGTTTCTACCGAAAGCCCAGTTATCCACAGAGGTCTCCTCCTCTCCAAAACAAACAGACCCGCTGATTAAAACCACTAAACACACTGAATAAAGCAGTTCCACCTTAAAAATCACTGCTTCTCCCACGCTGTTGGACAGACAAAGGACGTCCAGGAGGGGCTGCGAGCCGAGCTGCTGCTAACGTTAGCTCAGCTTGTTTCTCTGATAACTTAAGATCCAGACGTCCGATGACTAAAATCCTTCATCTGGTTCAAATCTAGAGTTAAAAAGCACCAAGATCTAAACAGTGGATGGTAACAATGTGGCTTCAGACTGGATCAACAGTCAATGTATGACAGCTTCTGGCAGACAACCACAACGCTGACGCAGGCACAAAGGGGATATGACGCCATCGACAGGCGACTGGTGAAACGCAGCGTTACCTGAATAAAATGACAGATTTCTCTGAGTTTCAACATTGTTGGAAACATTTGGGATAATGTAAGAACTCAACTCAACTACATACAGAACAGAAGCTAGAGTTTATAGACCTTTACAGCTGCTACCATTGCTGTTATATTTATTGCAGAAGTCTTTGAAATAAAAACAGGAGAACTGGAAAGCTTGAATTGTCTGAAATCAATATCATTTTGCACTTGCCAATGGGATTATTATTCATAAAGCTTAATAACACTGGGAAACACTAAACCGTGGAATCTGATTACTGTCGATCGCCAGTTTTCAAACAAAAGTTTCCTCTTAGAGCCAACTTCTTTTTCATCCTTGAGTCAATAAATATATACATACCTGTTCTCCCAGATCAACTGCAAATTAACTCACATGTAGCACATGCTGTGATTGCATGGTAATTGGCTGACCTGCACCCCAAACAAGAGTGGAAAAGAGAAAGTACATAGTCGTGTGTGCTGTTGTCTTACCAGCCTGCAGCCAAATGCGTTCCAGCGTGGCCCAGATATAGGTGGGTCCTTGGCGACGGATGGAGCTGATGTCTGACACCTCAGAGAGCGCCGCTTCCAGACGAGACGCCGCAACAGACGAAGGGCTCTGCGAACCTGTAAAAGCAAAGTGAAGGCATAAGATAATTAGAGCTAAAACTTATTGTACCTCATTAAGCAACAGTGGGAAACTAAATCCTGTCTGGCAAAGTGATAAACACAATATGCGCTTTAATATGTTACAGATACTGAATGATAGAAACAATATTTTATACCAAATATAAAGTAAAAACATTCAAATTCAATTCAAAACCCTTCAAATATGATGATGAAACGTTGTTCTTTTCCCATCAGAAAACAACACAACGACAGAAGAGAGCCGCGGTGAGGAAAAACAAACATTCATTCTCTGTTAATTTTCAGAACATCAATGGATTTCCTGTGACTGAATGGCACCCTGATCCTGCCTGAAACGCAGGTGTGGAGGTGAGTCACATCATTGATATTTAAACAGCACATCTGCTCCCCCCCCCGAAAATGGGTCGCAGACAGGCAAACACTGTTCTAATCCACAATAGGTCAAATGCTGGGGGATTCGGGCTGACCTACACGTTCACCTTTTCTCACTGGTATTTACCCAACACCGCAGAAAAAAACCAGGATGTGTTTAACTTTAAAAATAATCAATTCAGAATGTCGCAATCCAAATATGTACAGTGGCGGTCGCTTATTAGGAAGAGTTTAACCAGCGAGAGAGCAGACCGGTGGAGGCGTCCTGGAAGTCGGGCAGGGTGAGGTGGATGGAGGGTTTCCTGCCTCCGGGGCTGACCTCTGCCCTCTCCGCCATCGGTATACTGCTGCTGTCGTCTGTCTCGCTGCAACGCACAGACACGCACCAGTGAACATATGTACAGTGTAAACATTATGAACAAACACACTCAGAAATGCACCGTAGAAACCTTTGGATTCTGTGGATTCTATGAATTATTCACATCAAACTATTCTTTGACTGGCGATTAACGTACCTGCAGGTTTACTTTCAGATTTATAAATCAGTGGACATTTTTGAGAAAAGGAAAGTCTCTAACTTTGGTTGCATAAGAAGGAACTATAAAGAGAAACTATTACTATTATTAGTAGTAGAAGTATTATTTAATACTTTATTGCAAGAGTGCAAGAATTTACATATTTTTACATTTATTTACATATAATGTTTAAAATATTTATATATTTTATAGTGAAAAATTATAGCAAGCAATATATATATATACACTGTATTTATATGTTGCATGTTGCAACTAGATACACTACCTACATATAAATACACCTACGTATATATGTACTGTACACATATTCATACACATATATGCATATATATGTGTATGAATATAAAGTAAAGTAGGTTAGTATGATGGTTCACAATCACGTTTTCCACGCACGGATAATTCTAAAAAATACTAGAAAAGGTTATTTTATTGTCACTTACAGTGCAAGGTTGTACAATGATATAAATCCCTTCATGCTACATTTAGAAACAAAATAAAAATTTATTAATGAGTCATCAAAAAAATAGTAATTATAAAGAGCTGTTGAGGAAGAATTTATCTCACTTGCATTTCTTTGAAACTGAATGTTAATTAAACTGTTTCAATGGTATTTTTCATTCAAATTAGTTTTCTAAATTCAAAAACGTGCCTGAATTGTTGTGTGTGAACAAATATCTTCTACCATTACACACTTCAGTAATCATTAATGCACAGATTCTGTGTTTTATAACAAAGAATGAGTATAAACTGACACTTTTTTGCAAGAAAAATAGGAATTAATGGATATAAAATTATAATGTCAAGCAAAAACACGAGTGTAAAAGGTTCAATCTACATACCACCTCTTCTAGAAAACCCTGTTTAAACTGATACAGGATGCTGATATTATATATATATATATATATATATATATATAATTAGAGTACCTTCAGGGTTCCTGTTATTATGATTAATAATACAGCACTTTACTGCACATCAGTTAATCTACGATGTGACAACTTTGAAGCGCAATATCTCAAACTGCCCAGATAGAACGGATAGAACCTAATAATTCCCGGGTCAGGATATATCAGAAATGCATGAGTACACACACACACACACACACACACACACACACACACACACACACACACACACACACACACACACACACTAACACAATATAGATAATCAATACCACAGCAGCAGAAGACTTCCCCTTCATCATGCCCAGCAGTAAAAAGCACAAACACACGTCTCGCATCGTGCACGCTCACCTGGAGCGGCTGACGTCATAGCGGATTTGCCAGTGTTGCAGCATCTCCTCACAGGTCTGCAGGGCTGCGGCTGGACCGACGAGGGTTTCTTCCAGCTTCACCTTCGTGAACAGCAGACTGGAACAGAAAACACACACATTCCTTTATTTAATCTTATGCTGCTTGTTCCTGTTTTATTTCACTTAAAATGACTTGATTCAGAATGTTTTTTAATTTACTTAATTAACTTAATTAAGTTAGTTTTACTTAATTAAGTTACTTCATGTTCGATGTTATCAGTTTCAACAATTTCTTTAGTTAAATTAACTGACAAAATGAAAAAAAATATATAATACAGACAGAGAATTGTATAAAAAGTTCCCGAAACAGGAAATAATCTGCTCATCATTCATCCAAATCTCTCGTTTTACACAAACTTCCTGCAGTTCACTGTTTGGGTTCATTGTGCAGTTTTTAATATAACAGTAAAATATCCATAAAATATGTAACTGAGTCAGTTTACTAAATGATAGAAAAGGGGTCTCTTGTATCATAATGTCACTATTTTGAGATACTAAGTTAATATTTGGAGAAAGTTTCTCACTATAATGACTTACTGACGGCTTCCATAGAGAAGAGCCTCAGCTGTTTTGTTACCTGTATGGAAACCAACCTATAAACTGAGTAAATGAGCCTGAAGGAGTTTTATAGTTGGACTCAAACCAGTCAAACCTGTCCTTATTGTCACTGACCACATTAGCTGCAGTATGCACACACAACATGATATTCAGTGGGAAGAAGAACAGCCGGAAATTTGCCATTTCACCAGAAACTAGCCGATATCACAGCGGGCCGCAGCTGACAGTCGCTTATTTGGTTATAAAAATAAACACAATACAAAATACAGGCACACACACACGTGTTCATAAGCTCCTACAGTAGCTGAGTAAGTGCTCAGGACCCATCAACGTGTCTCTGCTGCATGCCGACTGAAGCCCACATGGATCAATAGAAACAGAGAGAGAGGGGGATAAAGATGGTCATCAACAAGCTCTAAGAGTGTGTGTTCGTGTGTGTGTGTGTGTTGAGAGGTTGATGAGTAGAGGCCGTAGAGTGTTTCCGCTCGGCCCTTTTAGTTGAAGACAACTGGTTAAGTGATGTGGGAGTCTCTGATGAGAACGTGTGTGTGTGTGTGTGTGTGTGTGTGTGTGTGTGTGTGTGTGTGTGTGTGTGTGTGT
Organism: Dicentrarchus labrax; assembly: GCF_905237075.1. Lineage (NCBI taxonomy): Eukaryota > Metazoa > Chordata > Actinopteri > Moronidae > Dicentrarchus > Dicentrarchus labrax. The sequence continues at coordinate 2,150,694 of NW_026136702.1, forward strand.
GTGTGTGTGTGTGTGTGTGTGTGTGTGTGTGAGTGTGTGTGTGTGTGTGTGTGTGTGTGTGTGTGTGTGTTGTAATTGCCAGAAGGGGCTCTCAGAGGATGCAGTCTGTCATGGGCATCACTCATCCATGAGTGTGAGGGGGAGAGAGAGAGAGAGAGAGAGAGACTATAGGGGTTCGTTACATCTGACGCCGGCCTGCCTATAGCTGTCCTCTGCCTCCCCTGTTGTTGAAGGCTCCTCCAGTTATTCTGTACTCTCCTGTCAGAGGGTGAGGGCGGGGGAGGGAGAGGGAGTGGGAGTGGGGGTGGGGGTGGGGGGCAAATAGAGTGAAAGGGAAGGATGAAAAAAAAAATGGATGAAGTGAAGGAGGGAGCGATCAATAGCTGAGCGAGACAAGCTTGTGTCAGGGGAGAAAACTCTCGGTGAAATGCGGCTCGTTACCGACTCACGGGTCGGTGGACGACCGGGGGGAGGGTGTGTGTGTGTGTGTGTGTGTGTGTGTGTGTGTGTGTGTGAGGAGAAGATGGAGGGATGTAGGAAAAGAAAAGTGTATGTGTGTGGGAGGAAGGGGGTTGGATTTTCTGATGTGCGGATGACAAGTGCTGCCGAGGGACGTTGTGTTAAGGATACGCCTGCCAGTAGGGGTCCACCGGAGTGTGTGTGTGTGTGTGTGTGTGTGTGTGCTCTAGGCTCCCCATTACCAGTGTGGCAGCAAAGCATTTAGAAGCATTGTGATGGTGTGAACCCATCCTAGTGTTAAAATGTGACAAGGTGTATGTGTGTGGGTGTATATCACACGTACAGAGAACTGACTCTTGCTGTGTATCCTGGATGTTCAACACAAAGCAGCACCTGAAACCCGGGCTGGTTCTCTCACTTCTTATCGCGTACTGCCACCTCCGTTGAGCTGCACCGACCACTGAGGTCACCAAGGTCTGGACCTCTGTATTTTTTCCAAAGGGTATACAATAAAAGTTGAGAAATAATTGGCTAAAAATAACTACTTTGATGCTTTTATGCCCCATTTCCCCCGTAGCAAGTTCAGCTTTTGGACCTCTGTATTTCTAAAACCCTGCAGCAATGCTGGTGAGGTCTCTGTGTCTCTGTGTAAACACATAACTACTAACACTTGTTAAAAAGAATTAGGGCTATGTTGTGTTCAGGGTTAGGGGATTTTGTGCATAATAAAGTTATTATAAGTTCTTTTGTATCACATGAACTCCTCTCTGTAAGTGGAGTTCTTATAGCCTGTTTTTTGTTCACTTGAAGACCCTGTAGGCCAAAACATTGCATCAACTTGGAAACGTAACACAACTGGGATTGGATCCACTTTCTTTCACTTTAAATAGCCTACCAAGAAAGGGAGGGATTATTCCCTTTGAGCCACATTCACACAGAAAGGGTAGAATTTCATTGAGCTTATAGAGGCTGCAGTGGAAATGTTGGTACGTATTGATAGCAAACAGAGAAAGCAGGGAGACATCTTACTATTACTAATGAACTTCGCAATGAAAGCCCAGCGGGAAGGAGACGCATTATGTCCTTTAAGCACCTTTTTAAGGTGACATATCTGTGCAGATAGATTCATTTTTCCCATAGCTAATGACTCTCAGTTGGAGCTCTTCTAAACCCGAGTTCATCATGAAACTCTTCCGGTTTAATCATCAGTCTGAAAGATTAATAACTACATTAGAAAAAGTCACATGTGCCGCTAACGCCAGGTGGAAGCTAAAGATTATGCTGTTGAGAAAACTAGTCACTTCACTTGCAATGTCCTGTCTTTCTATGTTAACACTGAGGATATTGTTGAAAGAAAACATTTAAATGGGAATACAGAATGGAGAAAAACACTCTGAAACCAGCATCGTAAAACATCGTCATGAGCACTTTGCTGCCTGTCATATGTCCTTTTCTCTCCCCACTCTCCTGTCACTCTTCAGCTGTCACTATCCATTAAAGGCACTAAAAGCCCCCCCCAAAAAAAAACCCCAAACCAACTGTGTTAGTCTTTCCACAGACTTTCCAACAATCACCAACGCTGGTTTAGTCAAAATAAACTCTTAATTCACAGTTAAATGTCAAAATATTCTCGAGGTACACACAGAGGGAGTGCTCAGGATGCTGTAACTCCACTATGTCTTATCGTTTTCTGCTATATTAATGCTCTAAATCTTATATATTACTTTAAGTTTGCATCAACAGCAGGTCAACATGTAGCAAATCAGGAAAAGGGGGACATTGTACTGAAATATATGTATAAAAACTGGAGAAATTATGAAAAATATAAGCTAAAGCCTTTATTCTCGCTGCAAGAATTTTGCAATTAAGTCAAAATAATTTCACTTTGTACGTCACAGAAAGTAATAGCAAACAGATCTAAGTCATCCAAGGAGAGAGTATTTTCCACCTTGTTATTCAGCACTCGATCACACAGCCCTGTGTTTCCCTCGCAGCACCAGAAAAGATAGATTTCATCAAGATTACAGCACTCAAAACTACACGTCAGATTACAAAGGCTGTCATCCCCCATGCAGCCTCCTGGGAGAGAGCCTGCACGGTGTGTGCAGAGCGTAGTGTTTGAGGACGGATGGCAGCGAGCGCTGTAGCTAAACGCGGTGGCCGGCTAAGAGCGGTGAGTGCCAGGGTAAACTCTGTATAAAAATAGCTAATAATGTTCCCTTGAAAAAGTGGTACATCTACAGTATTACTCATTCTGCACTCCCACAGATCAGAGTGTGTATTCTCTACAGGCACATGCACACACTCAAGTGCACACACACATCAAGTATATTTATATATTTATATATATGTACAGTGCATGCATAGAGATTAACACACACAAGCCTGTGCAGACATGTGTGTCAGGCTGAACTACACACACACACACACACACACACACACACACTTGTGCACGTGCACGTGCACAAACACACTTGCTCATGCTGCAACATCCCGTTAGATGAATGCAGAATCAAAGGCTGGGATTAATCATTCTCTTTAGTACAAACTGCGAGACCACGATCACTCTCTCTCTCTCTCTCTCTCTCTCTCTCTCTCTCTCTCTCTCTCACACACACACACACACACACATACACACAACCCTCCCCCTCTCTCCCTCTCTCGCCTCAGCTCTCTCAATCTGTAGCAGAATCCCATTTCACATTGAAATGCATGCCTGTTTACTGGGTGATTAAAATTTCAAAGAAAAGGGAGAAACGGAGACGGAGAGATAAAAAAAGATGAGAAAGAGAGGGTGAGAAAGAAAGAGAGAGAGGGAGAGAGAGAGAGGAGGAGATGGAGAGAGAGAAAGACAGAAGCCGGGGGTAGAGGATGTGGGAGAGAAAAAGGGAGGAAGGAGGAATTTGGTGTGCTACAGCGAGCTGACAGTTTGCTGTGGTGCAGAGAGGCAGTGACTAACAAGAATCACACACATGCATGCACACACACACACACACACACACACACACACACAGGGACACACAAACATGCCAGATTATGATCTTGTACACAAGCACACCCACATTCCCCCCCCACAAGTATACACACACACTCGACTGTCGCGGCATGCCCAGCACCATGCACGGCACAAGCTTTGATCTCTGATGCTCGCTCACACATCCAAAGCAAATGATATTCAATGAGCTTGTTACTGAGAAAACACCTCCTCCTCCCCCATCTCTCTCTCTCCTCTCTGACTCTGAGGTCTGCAACCCGGCCTCATCCCGACCGGTCCCGAGGGTACTGAGCTGTTCTGGCCTGGGTTTGGATTCATAACCATGTGCCTATCAGAGGTTGGGGCTAAAATACTGCTGATAATTAAAATGTTACTGATAATGTAAGCAAAATGTCTTTTGGAGACGATCACGTAGCTGTTTTACTTTATTTTTATTGCCTTTAACAGCTGAAGAGTGATAGGAAAGAGAGAGAGTACGACACGCAGCAAAGGTCTGTTTCGAACTATCCTCCCAACAGTTGATGAACCAATGCTTCTTGTTCAGGCTTTGGGGAGAAGCTTCTTTAACATCTCTGACGTGTTGTTGTGCAGTATGGTTAAAGGTAGTTCCTGCTTTACACAAACACACCGCTCTGCAGCAAGTTAACAGCCAAGCGGCGACCTCCGTCACCGGCAGAGGAAGCCAGAAGTAACAAAAAGCTGCAGTTCCTCTAACAGCCACTAGAGGCTGGTTCCAGCAGTGGGTCAATCTGTAAATCCTCAACTCCTCCACTAAATCCTCCACACTGGAGCTTTAATATAAAAATATTGATCGGTGCAGCTTAAAGTGATTGATCACAACCATATTTTTATTATTATCTTGAGAGTAGACTAGCAGTTGATCAGTGAGGAGAGCTGCTGGCTAGGTGCTTGCTTGGTGAGAGCTGTAACATTACCCATGATTAAGTTTCCATATTATTATTATTATATATACGAAAGGGCACACCGAGGGGCACTGGAGAGAAAAGATGAGGGAAAATGCTAAAAAAAAGAATAAATCAAAACATCTAGAAATTATCTAGCTAGTGCAAACTCATGTTACTGTTACTGTTATTAATTCAAGAAAGAAAATATATTTTAAACACCCCTCACAAAAGCGAGGCCCTGTCCATAAGCTAAAGCTATTGTGGCTTAGAAAGGTTTGTGATATTTCCAGTAATGTTCACAGTTACTCGTTCATTATGGACAGATTGAGACTCGGCCACGTGTTTGCTGCACTGCTACACTTTTTATTTCCACTTTGAGAGATTGAAGGACGGAAACTGTTGTTAGCTGTTGGTCCCGGGCCAGTTAAAAGCCCAAATGAACCGAGCCAGGTCAGGCTAGGGCAAACATATACTGCCTCCACTGTCTGTGTCTCTCTCAGTTACGGGGCATGACAAACCAATACAATTATTATTAGAAACATCAATCAATAGAGGTAAAATACAGTTAACAGACAGGCAGACTAATTCGTTATAATTCAGTTCTGCTCTGTTCCATTCAGCAGCGTATAGATTTATATCTCTCTCTCTCTTCCTCTCTGACTCAGTGTCTCTCTGCCGCTCCATAACAACAGTTTGGGAACAACAACTGATGCTGCCTGCTCTACCCATATGACCTCATGGTTACCGGGGCGATGGGGATTCCTGGCGCAGAGAGCGATGTGATTGGCTGAGCTCGGAAAAGAGCTCTTAAATGGGTCAAAGCAGTCAAGTGTCTCTACGGAGGATGTGTGTGTGTGTGTGTCTGAAGTGTCTGATTGTGCATCTAGAAAGAGACAGAACAGATTTCATCTTCCAATCACACATACAGAGCTGATCAGTGAAGCTTGTGTAATTCTAAAACCACCGTCTTTCCTGCATCCACCCACTCTGTCTCTGTGTTTTCTTCCTCCTGCCAGGCTCTCTCTTTGCATTCTTCCCTCGCTTGTTTCATCTATTTTCTTGTTTTTTTCCTCCTGCATTTCCTCTCCCTCCTGATGTATGGATGTACCCCATCTGTCTGTGCTGGGACCGTGGAGGCCAACACTGACCCCAAATGGCTGTATTACGAAATGCTTTACTGAGGTTTTGAAATGGAGAGAAAACACATCAGAAAGATGATGCAACGCACTTCTATGTTATGGTTAGTGTGAAATAACTGGGCTGGATAATTAATGTTGTGCACCTACGATGTGACGGAGCTTCATTCACACATAATGGATGCGTTTCAGGCCTATACTGCTGCTGACCTGCCTTAAACAATTTATTTTAAAGACGAATTCTTCGTTAGAGACATACAGATTTACATTTTAGTCTTTTCATCCCTACTTTCCATCGTCTTTGTAATTATTTCTCACAAAGTTAAAGAGCCTCTCCAGAAATGCATTAAGGCTGTATACAAATAGTCAGCTGGAGACAATAATGTGTGTCTGATGTGTTTTTTCTGCAAAATAAAAAGGTATAATTTCCTTATTAAAATCCTTAAAAAGTGTTTTTCTCCTTCTACCTCATTAAAAACTTTATGAAATATGCAAATCTTGTTCATTTTCTAAACATTTCCTGATGGACACAAACCTTCACTGTAAAGTCTCAGTGTTCGTTTGTGCACTGGTGGCTTCAAGTTTCTACATCACACTTGTATAAGTTGCATATTGGACCAGGTTTGACTCCCAGACTCCACCCCTTTAAAATCAGATATTCAGTGAGCTCGGAGAAACTTTCCACTTCCAGCAGATGAATGTGAAAACATCCTTCTAATGTCAAACATCCAACTGTAGGAACAAGCAGATAAACAGATTGTTGACTAGACTTTATCTAAATTAAGGTTAATCTGATATTCTTTAAATGTAAAAAGCAATATTATGCAATAATATTACATGTATGTGCATGTTAAAACTAAGTCAAGTAACATGAAGGGTGAAAACGTTGGTGATAGAGATGCCAACCCATAACTGAAAGGTCACAGGTTCAATCCCTGCCACGTGTCCTTTTAAAGTGCCCCAAAGCAGATCACTGCTCCCAAAATGATCCCAGTATAAATGTCAATCAGTTTTTATGTGTTTTTAACCCGTTTAGTGAAGCAGACAGGTGGTTTTATGTGTGGGACGACGTCGGGAAGTGGCGGTAGGGCTCGGGTCAGAGCTGCAGTGTTAAAAGGGTAAGGGTGTATGAGGGGCATAGGTACCGCAATGCAGGCCTCCACTCTTGCACGTCTAAATAAGGCGTCAAGTGGGTGTGTGTGTCCAACAAAGTGGAGCTGAGACACCCTATCCCTACAGAGAGGACTAGTGTTAGGACAGGGCCTCACTGCACCACTCACCGAGCTAGTCTTACACACTCACACAGAACAGCACATAAAGACTAAAAAGTACATCCGTACAGCTATCGATCGGTGCCTTATCCACAATTCACCAACACTTCCACCAACATTTTCTGCTGCCTGAGTGAGTGGGCTGGTTTAGTGGGTTTTACTTGAAGTTGCTGGGGTGCTGGCTGAGGGCCAGATTCAGGGTGTCCAGAGCATGACGGTGGTGTTTCTGGGCGCTCAGCAGCAGGGTCAGCAGGTGGAGGGAGTGTAAGTCATCCCCGCGGAGAGATAAAGCTGCCTGCAGGGGCTCTATGGCTGCTGACACCTGTCACACACACACACACACACACACACACACACACACACACACACACACACATTCTCGGGTGTAACTTACAATGTTTTCTAATAATTAATGTTAATATCTTTTCTCGTTTGTTGATATACCTGGCGTACGAGTGCCAGCTGCAGAGCCAGATACATGGCAATCTGTGCGTCCTGGGGGTCTAATGAATGAGCCCTGTGGAGGAGGGAGAGAGTCAACAGAGTAAACTTTTTATTAAAGCCATATGTTGTCATAAACTCCAAAGACCTGGGTCAGATTCCGGACAATTTATTTACTTGTACATGACTCAGGTCTGACTTTACAAACATTCAAAGCACAGTCAGGCAAAAAGGCCTGCAGTGTGAACGTATAGTCTGCAGCCACACCAGTGACTCCTAGAGGCTGAACTTAGGCACAGTCATGCCTTGAGCTAAATGTTACTGTTACTAAATGTACTAACATGCTCTCAACGACAGTGCTAACATGATTATGCCATGTTAACCATCTTAGTTTAGCATGTTACCATGGTAGCTGTTGCCACTGAACCTGTGCAGGTGCCAGATCATAAACCAAAGCATTTAGACAGACTTGTTGTTTTGACTTGATCACAATAGTTATTATAAATTCATCCATTTTATGGATTGAAAGCATGGCTGAGGATAAAATGCTACGTATGAATATGACACGTGTGATGGAGAATGGAAGAACCAGGACCTACTTGTTCAAAACATTTAGTGCTTTTTTGTTGAATTCATTGCGATCAGCTTTCAGAGTGGCTGCAGAGAGAAGAGGACAGAACCAAAAGTTTATAAAAATTGATGTGTTTAAAGTCCAGGTGACATGAAAACTGTAATTTTAACCCTTTAAGATCACATCCTCAGTTATACTGTTCCCCTATTTAACAATTTATACCAAAATCATTTTGTCCTGTCCTGGACAAATGGACAACAATGTGTCATGCCCGGAATAGTTTGGGAATGTCATATATCACTTATGAAGCAATAGCCAGGAGACACTAAGCCTAGCATAAACCTTTTTAAACCTTCATGTTAAACCACATGTCCCCTGCTTCCCCTGTCGTTTTCCTGCAGAGGATATATACATTTGTCAGTTTGTGTGTCCTTACCCTCGGAGGCCTGTAGACTGCAGCAGAGTCCCAGAGCCAGGTAGGCCCTGGGTAGAAATTCTCCGGCTTCTTCCCCCATAGACACCACACTCTGCGACAGAGCCTCAGCCTCCTCGAACTGGACACACACACACACACACACACACACACACACACACACACACACACACATACATATAAAACACAGACTCAGTATGCTTCACAATATGACAGCAGCATTGCGAGGTGCTACACCGTAAGCTGGACTCTCCTACACGAGTGTGAGACGTGGACATGGCTGAGGGGCAGCAGGGAACGGAGTATTGACGGCTGAGCCTGGTGTGAGTTTAGTGTGAGGACAGTCCGAGTAGATTCAGTTGAAGGACAACGCAGAGTTTGCTGAAGGACACACACACACACACACACACACACACACACACACACACACTCGCCCACACACGCAGCAGCAGTCTGCAGGCGGTGTGTGGCTGAGCTGAGCCGAGGTGCTCTGAGTCGGGGAAAAAGTGTGTCACAGTGTGTGAGGTATGGCTTGTGGCGGGCAGGTGGGTAGGTGGGCATAAGGAGGGGGGGATAATGCCTTTGACAGCACGCCACCGCAACAGCAAGCCAACTGCTCTGACAACCTCCTCCTCCTCCTCCTCCTCCTCCTCTTCTTCCTCCCTTCATCCTCTTCCTCTGCTCTCCCTCTCTCTGTGTCTTTGAATCCGGTCCTTGCGAGTTCAAAGCCTGCACACAATAGCCAGTCATTTAGACACACAGCCCCGTCCATGCTCATCTTAGGAGGATTACGTTTTTCTTTTTTTCCTGCCTTGAATGGGTGTGAAAGAAGAACATGTCGCTGCTGTCGGGCGAAAACCTTGTTTCTTAAAAAACTGCTCTTCAGGAATTTATAAAAGCAGCTTTGCTTTGCCGTTTTTTGTGGTGACGTCGTTTGGAGAGAGGGTGTCATGAGCCCTAAGATGCTTCACTGTCCCATACGTGCACATGTATAAAAGGAGCGTTATAAAAACCTGAACATGTATTATGAAGTTTGGTCTGGTCTGTGGGCCCACACTATGAGCAAAAAACAACATGCTGCCAGCTAGATAATAGCCCAGACTGTCCAGTGGGGCTGATGGTGGATAATGGTGGCCCATTTATGTAATGCCCCACTGCACTATGGCCATAGTGTCCCATTGTGATTAAGGCTGTAAGCTCCTTAGTGTCTTCGGCCTTCCATGATCTCCAGCCACTGACAGATGTGCTCTCTCCATTCGCCTCTGTTAGCTCCTCTTTTCTAATCTCTGACCCCTTTCTCTCTCTCTCTCTCTCTCTCTCTCTCTCTCTCTCTCTCTCTAACTCACCCTTGCTCATTCTCTCGCTCTCTCTCCCTCCACCCTAAATACCACTGTTGATGTGACTTTCTCCCTCCTGTCCAGATCATGAACAGCAGGACTATCCAAGCTGGCCGAGCTTCAACTGTGATGCCTGAGTGACCCCCGGTGTCAATCCCGAAACATCAGCGACACGGTGCGGCTGTGTTCTGACTTTCTATGTACACTCACTAAACAGTCGACAAAGCCGCCGTGCCTGTAGTGCAGAACCGTGACGCAACTTCACCTTTCAGCTTGCGAGTGTTTGCTGAGGCTGAGGGGGCAACGCTGACTGTACAACGCTGACTGTACGAGCTCCGCGTTCACATACAGATTCATTAGTTACAGATGGAGATGGTTTGTAAACCTGTGAAATTTGAGCCTTTAATTCATTACAGTTTGGCTTTGTGACAAGTCCAGACTCTGCTGACACTGACTGGATGGGTACTTTAAGTCAGTGGTTTGCAAACTGGGGTCTGGGAACCAACAGGGGTCTTTTTAGAGCATTAATTCCCAGAGACTGGGTCACAACCCAGGAGATTTAATTTGGGTCACAAAAATGTACATTATTTTTGTGATGTTGGAAATATGAGATCCTTAACTCCTGCTAAAGGCACTTAAGTTGTTTTGTTTATAAAGTGAGTTCTGTAAGAAGGAGATGGGGTCTCCAAACTATCGCTACTGTGAGGGAAAAACAAGCCTGTTAAACTAAATGCTTTCATTTAGTCTCATTTATAAAGTACTTAAAATGTGTTATACTGATGATAAAGTTGTGATTTATCAAATGTATATCTCTTCTAAATGGCTTCTTTACGTGTTTAAGAAAATATGATGTGCTAAAAGCATTAAAAATGGTCCCAAAGCGTCTGTATGAGACTCAACAATCACCCATCTTTCTCCACTCTGATTGGTTGTTTTCATTCGGGCCCTGGTGGATTCTTGCTAAAGCTATTAGGAGCACTAGAACAACCTGGGGATTCCTTTCTATGGACATCATTTCTTTCATCGTCCTTTGTTTGCTATTTGTGTGCCGTGCACTTTGTACAGCACAACTTGATTTGAGGGACGAAGAGTGTCCACAAGAAAAAACACATTTTCTGTTGCAGCAATAAATATTTTCTTTCCTTTATGCAGAAGTAAACATCTGCTACCCTGTATGTACGCTCTAAATGCAGGAGTTAGGAAGTGCAGCAGTGCAACCATGCATGGCTGAACAGACATGGAAAACAGCTCCACCTACAGAAACTCATCCATATAAATGTTTATCACAGCAACAAGTAATTCTGGGAAATGTAGAGCAAAAACATCACAGCAAGAGCACAAGTAGCATAAAAAATTATTCTTTAGGTCATAAGTATAACTGCATGTGTTTGTGTGTGTGTGTGTGTGTGTGTGTGTGTGTGGTGTGTAATTCTTCTTTATACCAGTGTATATGGATGTTTTGTGTGTATTCACCCAGTGCAGTTGACCAATGCAGACTTTAGCAGCCAATAGGGGCAATGAGGGGTCTTCTGGTCTCATCCTGGCACACTCTTTAAATACAGACACGGCACCAACTCCCTGCAACACACACAGAAACACACACACACACACACACGCACACACACACACAGATACACACATGTCACTGACAAATTGTGATTCATGAGCAGCCAGTTATCGTGCAGCCACAGATGACATGGATCGCCTTTAAACGAGTGTATCAAACACACATCAACTGTCCTTACACAGCTCTAATAGACCCATTTAGACACACAGTCACTTAATACATGTAGGCCAATCATTAATGGACCACGTGCACGCTCACACGCGCGCACACACACACACACACACACACACACACACACACACACACACACACACACTCACACACACACACACACGGCTGGCCCTAAATAGAAGCGGATCTGACGACACTGAGGCGGCCCCCTTCTCCTTCTAGGGAGCAGCCTATTTCTAGAGCTCTCCATTGATCTGCAGTGTCACTTCATCCTGCAACCCAGATCAATTTTTCTGTCACACACATGGCCGCACTCACACACACACACACACACACACACACACACACACACACACACACACACACACACACACACACACACACACTGGGGCACAGGGAGAGACAGGCAGAGAGGGAGAGAGAGGATTTTAAGCTATTCCAGCTCCTTCCCATTTGAAGTAGGTCCAGTGTTTTTATGCATTACAACAATAATTAACTGTGTTTAGCAGCAAAATAGTATTTTCCAGTAATTAATGGTGTAGCAGGTGGGGGTGGGGGTTACCTTGAAAGATCTGCTTTAGACCTATAAGGTATTTGAATGCTCTTTTAGTCTAATATTTGTGCAATTAATTTACTTGGCAATATCTGACTTGTCCAGATCGAGTAAAAACACCGCCCACCTGCTCCTCCAGACTCCAGACTGGACACTGAGCGCTGAATCTGTTGCACGCCTGAACACAAGCGTGAGTCAGGAGCGCCGCAGTGTACAGGACGGAGGTATGGCAGAAGACGGATGTCTCCTTTGGGTGTGGCGTGGTGTGTGTGTGTGTGTGTGTGTGTGTGTGTGTGTGTGAGGGGCTGTTGCTGGTATATAAGGAGAAATGAGCTCACCTTCCCGGCCGCCATGAGTGACAGGCCCAGCTGGTGCCAGAGGTGGAACTCATTGAATGAGAACTTCATGGCTCGCTCCAGACACTGCGAGGAGACATTTGTTTTAGAGTTTATATAAGTGGGATGTGCAGGTACAGGTAGAGGCAGGGGGCTGGTACACCCACAGATGTGTAATGAAAACCATTAGAAGACCAAGTCAGGGAAAGAAGGTTTAGGAACTTTATATTTATTCACTCATTTCTTTCTCGTTTATAGTCACTATACTGAATGGCCACTCTTGTTGGCTGCATTTTTGTAGCTTGAAATGACTGTCAGTCACCACTCACCACCCACTCAGCGCTGTTTCAGAACATAATAATGTGATTGATGTGTGTGTGGACGAGCAGAGGGTGGCGTGGAGCGCCGCTCAGTCAGATGTTGTCACTCACGCAGAAGTGAGCTAAACCAAGACAAAGCTCTGCCTCATATTCTGATGATATAATGTGCACGTACTAGAAAGGCCGCTGACCATTACACATGCAGACAAAGAAATCCTGCAGCGAGGAGCTCAACACATCCACCAATGTGGGATCTAATGAACCGAGAGAGTGTGGACTAATTGTATTACTGAATATAGGGTATTTCTGAATGAACTAAGCCCAGTTTTAATTAAAAATACAGTTATACTTGTAAAATTTGCTATTATGAAACTGCTACTGTCGCTGCTGCTGCTGCGTATTCGTAATGGTTCTGACCCTTGTTAACCCGGCTAAATCAGGGCCCCACACATACCCAATCCCAATTTAACCTCTGCTTATGGGGTTAATGTGCAGAGTTACAACTGGGGTTCTGACCAATTGGGAGGCAGGAAAATACCAATACTTAGTGGAACATACTTCTACTCCACTACATCTCAAAGGGAGAAACATTTACTTTTTTAGGAAATCTCTAGTGCACATTGCTTTCACGACACTTAGCAAAAGTTGTTGACTCACTAGTTTTTGATCATAAGTAATATAATTAGAAGCAATGTGTACAGCTCTCCATATCTACGACAATGATGTAGAAATGAATTGCACACAAACTCGGGGCGCCAAATCGCACTAAACACCAATTCTTATATAATATTGCCTTAAAATAGGGGTCTCAAACTTGTTTGGGGGTCTCTACTGGTATTATCAAGAGCAATATTCTAAAAATATTCCCATTATCAACATCATACTTGTATATGAAGCGGTGGTTTAAATTTAAGTGCTAAACACAAAGTAAAGCTGAGGCTGATGGGAATGTTGGGAATGTTTTGACCCGATGATGGTGTTAGATGGGAATTTAGGGCAGCGCCAAAAGTCTGTACAACTCAGTCGGTGGGAAACATGAATGTCTGAACCAAACTTAATGGCAATTAATTCAATAACTGTCAATAATTTCACTCAACAGCAAAGTCAAGAGATCGCCAAAGTCTTGAGGGAGTTTCTTTACCAAATTTCATTGCAATACATCCGTCTCAGATACAGTCTGGACCAAAGTGGACCGACTGACTGACAACCAGCTAAAATTGTCTGGACCAGCTACTTACACATTAATGCACCAGTAATATTAATACAATAATTTAACATATATAATAATACATGACTCTGAAAGTAGAATTTTCTTGAATACATTTAGACTGCAGGACTTCTTCATACTTTGGTATTACTGCTTTCACTTGACTACAGGATCTGAATACTTCTCTCCTCGTTGCTATTAGCTTATTTTATCCTGCAAACATTTGACCGTTTTATCTTTTTTATTTATTATTTAACTGTTTTTTTTCTCATACATAAAGCAAATGACTTAAAATCATAATAATAATAATACACACTTGTAAATCAATCAACTGAAATTGGATATGAGTATCAGAACTTGCCTCAGACACTGCTTGGATTGATTAATGCTTCAGCAAGTCTGCAATCAATCAAAGTGAATCTTATTCATCACACCAGAGATTGATGGCACTGACTGGCTGACATCTAATTTTTAATAAATGGTCCATACTGGTCTCATATATCAGCAAACTGATCCGACTGTGCAGGTGGAACCACCTCAGTGTGTACGACTGTGTGTGTGTGTGTGGTCCTCCTTTAGAAGATGACTGATGCTATCTATGAATCAGCCAGACAGGTGGACAAACCTAATTTGAGATGACCCCCTCTAACCTCCGCCTCCCCAACTTCCCTCATCTGGGTAGAGGTCACATTAAGGTGGGAAGGGTGACGGAGCTTGTAAAAAAAAAGTCAGAAACCGGAGGAGGTATTTTTGAGCAAGATACTGAACAGAAAAAGAGGGAGGAAGAGGCAGATGGGGGGGGGGGCTGAGGTAAAGACTGAGAGACAGTGAGAGAAAAAGACACATAATCCCTTCGCTCTAAGTGATAAGGACATTCATTAAAAAGTTTGGCAAAGGCAAAGCTCTCGCTAACACATCTCATCTCTCACTCTTTTGCTTTCCTCCCTTCAGACCTCCAGCACAGAGAGAGTGTGTGTCTCTCTTTATGTGTGTGTGTGTCTGTGTGTGTGTGTGCACCTCAGAAAGCATTGCATACTGCCCCCTCCTGGCCATGCCGATGGTGAGCAGGTCGTAGACGGAGGTGGCGTCCTGCAGGCTGGCCTGACGAGCCTCGGCCTGGTCCGGCAGACGACTGATCACCGCCTCGCCGCTGGCCTGGAGGGACACAGAGATGGCGAGTGAGGAAGAGGAGGGAGGACGGAGAACGGGGAAGGTGGGGATGCTGATGTTCTCTCTTGTGTGTGTTTTGAAAGCAGAAAAGGCTGTTTATGTGTGTGTGGGTCTCACCATTGTTTCTGTGATGAGCAGCAGCAAGACAGCCTCCTCCACCACGTCCTGAGGACAGAAGCAACTGCCAGGACACAGAAAACAGGAAATAGCACCAATAACAGGAAGTCTATCCCTTTACACACACACACACACACACACACACACCTACACACACACACACACACACACACACAGCTTGTCCAGAGGTAGATTTCCAGATTGCTGCGAGTGTCCAGTTTCTGTCTCAATTGTGGTTCTGTAACACAACGCGGACCAACCTGGGCGTATCACTACACAGCACTATCTCAGATGTCACACACACAAACACACACACACACACACACACTGGCTCCTTCATTTCTTCCACCTCCACCTCTCCCATCCCTCTCATTCATCACTTTCTTCGCTTTTCTTCCCGCTCTGGTCGGCTCTGTGTGCTATTAAAGGACACATTTACCAGACACCATCGTGGCCTTTTCACAAAGAGGTAACCGATGACAAAAGCCATGAACAATACTGAAGTGCAGCTATTCCTCAGGGTGAAGTCTCCTGTTCCTACTCTCCTTCTAATCTCAGACATGGATTTAGATCTTCTCTTATGATAGTGTGGGCAGGATTAGTCATGTGGCGGTGACTAAGTATGGCTCACAGGGCCTCAGCAGCGAGCGCAGGATCCCTGCAAAGAAGGAAACGCAGAAACGAGGCAGCACAATATTGTTATAGTTTAGTTCTGCAGATGCAGATCACCAGTTTGTTATGTCAGTGCAGTGCATTTTGATCCCTTGTGAATGTTAATGTATTTAATGTTATTGTCATGTCATGTCTTATTATATTGTCATTGTCGAGTTATGCTACCTTGTTTTGTTATATCATGTTATGTCATGTCACATTATTTCGTGTTATGCTGTCATGGTATGTCATGTTTTTGTGTCATGTTACATGGAGATATGTGTTATTTTATACTGTTATGTCTTGTTATGTTATGTCATATTATGTTGTGTCATCATATTATTTTATCATTTATCATAATTTTTGTTATGTCATGTCATGTTTTCATGTTATTTTATGCTATGTTATTCTATTATGTTACATTATTTCCTGTTATGCTATCTTCATGGTATGTGTTGTCATGTCATGTTAAATTATCATTATTAACATTATGATAAGTCACATTATGTTATGTCATACAATGTTGTGCTGTTTTGTTATGTTATATAATATTATCTATGATTAGCTACGGTTTAAAAAGGGTTCAGCTGGTCCAGAACTCACAGGGGTTTAAAACGCAGCTGCGTGCACACGTTCTCGGCCCCGCACAGGTGATTAAAGGGTAATTAAGGTAATTGGTTTTAGCTTTGAGATTTATGTCTTTCCAGTTCAGCCGACCATATCACTAAGTGTAGAAGGAAAAAAATGTGAGAAACTGGAACAATATTAAGTGAGTGTTTTATTATTTATAGTCAGGTTACACTTATCATTTAACCTTTATTTATACAGGTGTGTTGGCTGAGTGTACATGCTCCTTTACAAGCTTGTTGAGTCTTTAAATCTCAAACCACTATTGCCTTGTTACAGTGTTGTGTCTTAGTTCAAAGTTCTACTTTAGACACATAATGCTAACAGGTCCGTCCAACCCAAATATATATTTTTCTTTTCCTTATATGTGTGTTTTTTTCTGTACTTTAAGTACTCTGTCAGTTTGTTGAAATAACCTAAATATGAACTGTAATGACAGTTCATTAATTAGGAGGCAACATAATCGTTCCTCTGTCAGGCTACGATTGAAAAATCTAATTTATTGCCCTATTTGTTTTACTGTTTCAGCTCTAGGAGAGGAGGAGAGGTATGTGAAACAGTCTGGGTGTGCTGTGGGATTCCTCACCCTGACTGACCCACTGTGAACCTGGTAGCCTATGAGCAGCCTCCAGGAGGGTCTGTTACCTGACTTTGCATGTGAAAGTCCTTTCAATTTGCAGAGAGGTCCCTCCCTGATGAACACTCAGCACAAAAACATTTGGACAAAGAGAACAGCTGCTGCAGTTGTTGTTAGTAGGATAGTATTTCAGCCAAAACAGATACGACATGGGCTGAAAGTGCAACTTTGATAGAAGAACTTGACAGCTGGAGATAACTGCTGTGGGCACAGTGGTGAGTTGACACAATGGAGTACCAAAAAACAATCACAGGAGGCATCACCCTTCTTAAATATTGAACTTGGTTGCACTCAGTACACTGACAGGTGGGTCGAACGGATAAGAGAATTAAGAGAGATTAAGATGTATTGACAGAGAAATAAATCAAACAGTACAAACCAGTCAGTGCTGTAACGTTGCGGCGGTTTAACTGTGGGGTAGATGGCGTCTTTGGAGGCGGCGGCTCCCTCTCTGTGGAGCCATGCTGAGGGTGGGGGGCCCAGCGGGGGCCAGTAGCTGTCGTCACTCACAGAGCTCAGCAGCACCTCTGCTAGCTTCCTCGCTGCAGACTACGAGGGAAAGCCCGATGTATTACTGTAAAGTGTTACTACACTTGAATACACTAATACAGAATAATGAATGTTTGGTATCCAGGGATGCAAACTACACTGAAAAAAGAAAAATGTAACATAACGTAATCTTATAAAAAATGAATGAAACTCAAAAATAAATAGTTGGAGTAATATCCAACTTAAGTTTTTGCACAATTTTAAGTATTTGATATAATTCCAGTTTGTTCCATTGACTTATTTTCTTTAAGTTGAGTTTATATAATTATAATGTTCTATAGTTTAGGATTTAATTTCAGTATATTAATGATCATAAGCTCGAGTACGAATCCAAATAATTCGTAATTATCCCCCAAAGTGTAAAGATTTGATGTTAGTCACATAAATAAAACAAGCAGACAATTATTAACAACTTAATTACAGCAGCAACAATTCATAATTAACAGTAAATAGTTTTTATTGTACGTCAGCAGTTTTGACTGGTAATCTTAGTAAGTGGTAACATTTGTATAAAGAAGATGTAATCAGGTAACTTTATTCAGATAAATTCTGTTGAGTTTAACTTTAATTAACTGAATGTTATTTATTTAACAATGAATAATTGAGTTGAATAATTATTTAAATCACATATTTTTTCATGTTTTAATTGTTTGAGTTAATAAAATTAAACGGTTTAAGTAGCTCTGTTTGAGTTAAACTAACTAATTGGGTTATATAGTGTGTGTGTGTGTGTGTGTGTGTGTGTGTGTGTGTGTGTGTGTGTGTGTGTGTGTGTGTGTGTGTGTGTGTGTGTGCGTGTGCCACCTCACCTTCCTGAAGCTCTGAGACCCTCGTGACTCCACCACCCGGAGCACCCTACGCAGTTGGTGAGCACCCTGCGCGAGATGACTAACACACATACACACAGTAGGCGTATACATCAGTGTGATGTAAAGGTGATGAAGGTGCAACATAGAAAAAAGAAATAAGAAGAAAAAAGAAGCTGACAGTCTGTACAGAACGATAAGAGCCCTTAGTGAACAGCGGCAGCGATGTTCTGACTGCTTCACACACCCAGGATCACAGCTCGCCGTGTACGCAGAGTTCCTACAACGACCGCAGCAACACACCCGGTTGTTAGTGTTTCTAATATTTAGTCCACCCCGTGTACATCAGTGATGGTAGCAACAGCACCACAAACCTCCAAAAACAACCACACAGCTCTCTAAAGCAGTCGCAACAAAAACATTATATGTTAGGTTAAAGACTTATTCAGACTTATTAGAGACTATAACGATAATAGCTTCATAATATTTCACTTTTTTGATAAGTTATTGTGCAACCTTTCGGTCTACAGTAACTTTATGATGATATACAATCAAGCAATCGAGACTTTGGACAGGAAGCTGATGAGATGACGTCACTGCCACGTTCTTAAGAAATTAAATATGTTGAGTTTTGATTGTTCTATTAAATTTGCTCATTTTAAAAACACCTACAAATGTCTACATAACCAGCCTCCCCAGGTGCTCAGTGACCTGCAGGCTCGGTAGCATCCAGAGGGAATTATAAGGTGCAAACAGCCTTTTTTGTTTCTGTTCGGGGGATTAAAATGTTGAATTCTTTACCTACAGAACTCAAACTGGATCCTGACTGAGATTATTTTCAACAGTTCCTGAAGAGGGATCAGTCCTGTAGTCATGAATGAACTGATGCGTCCTGTTTTATGGAGCTTTAATTACATTGTGTCCTGTAGGTTTCCTTGAGTTCCTTGTTTTTTAATGTACGTACTTATTGTTCTGCTTGTTTTATGCTGTCTCTCATGTATTTGTTGAGGTTGATGTATTTTAAAATAAAGTAAAATATTGGGACGGGCATTACATAATTAGCTTAGGCTATAAATGCTGTGGTGTGTGGCATTTGTCCCAAGCAGCATTTACTGCAGGACTGTTGCATTAGACTGCATTACCTTTAGCTGGCAGTAAGGAAAGAGTGTGACAGACCAACACTGAGTTTAAGAGTAACACTGACACCTGCTGGTCACAGGTTAAAATGCATGCCTGCTGCACGGAGGTCAAGTGGTGCTCAAAAGCCTTTTCATGATTTACTTATTTTCTTCTTTCTGACACAGCACTGGGTGAAAAAGCCCAAGGTTGCCTCCATAACAGACAAGGGATGAATAAACATATTGCATAAGCAGTGACGTAATGTAAACACAGCTAGATAAATTACCAACAAACAACTGTATAATGAAAATTACATTGAAGAGATGCATTCTGTCAACATTATTTTATTATCACATCACCTAATGTTCTGCTACTCCCCACAAAACTGGTAACTGTGTCTCTTTCTCCCCAAAATTCAGACTGACAACAATTAAAATCCAAGTAATGTGAATATTTCCATCTTCCAAACTAGTTTCCTCCACAATTACAAAAATAAATCCACGGTCATCATTCATTTCCTCAGAGCAGCTGTTTTTAAAAGTCCCACAGTCGAGGTTGGTGGGTAAGGAACATTGTGACTTTGCGGTGGCAGCTCCAAAACTTTGGAATAAACTTCCTCTTTCATTAAACGCTGCTCGATCGCCTATTTTAAGACAAAACTGAAGATGTACATGTTTCCTCTGGGTTTCAGTTACTTAATATTTTATTTATATTGTTCTTACAAGTCTTGTTCTGTCTCTGTTTTTACATTTGTGCACATATTTGTTATTGCCTTACGTGTATATACAGTTTTCTGTCTTTTATTGGCGTTATGTGCCTTTTCTTGATGATGATGTTGATTTTTTTATGTGATTTGACTGTTGGACAGTAGGAGGTGACAACAAAATTAATGTTGTAACTGGTTATCTTTTGGGGAGCAACTGTAAAAGTTGTAACTGTAAAAGTAAAATAACAAGCCTGTTGTGTAGTAGAAAGTACATATATTTGTGTAAAAATGTAGGAACTGAAACAAAGTATTTGTAACTTCCCACCTGGTATCGAAGCAAATAATGTATGTATTTTTGTTTTAACTCTTGAAGGTCAAAATTATTTATAAAAAAAGCAGGAAAAGCAAGAACAGGCAGAAGGTTTACAGACAGAACACAGGGGGAGGCAGACAGTGTCTGGGTATGTGGGGTTGGTGGACTCACCCCCTCTGCAGCAGACAAAGGTAACCACTCTGTAACGCAGCCTGGAGGAAGTAGCCCAGCTCGATGTCCACGGGTGGAGGAAGCAGATTTGCTTTGGCTGTCTTGGTGTGAGGTGTTGTTACTGTCTGAAAATACACAGTTTATATTCACTATGTTTAAACCTTTAGACTTCCTGTTTGTGTCTTTTAATCTTCTGACTATTGCTCCAGTATCAGAGGGTCAGAGTGAATGAACACAGATAAAACCAGGATGTCACAGTGAACCAAAGCAGTACAGAGTGGAACAGTAGAGTATATTCTTTACTAAAAAGTAGTAATACCACACTGTAGAAATACTCAATTGCAAGTAAAAGTCCTGCATTCAAAACCTTATTTAAGTAAGTAAAGAGGCACTAACAATGCAGAAATATGCAGAATGACCCCATTACTATATTACTGGACAGGTGATTCCCAACCTGCTTCCCTAAGGGACCCCTTTTCTATCACTGAGTAAACTGATGACCCCTGACTCTGACATATTTTATAGATATTTCACATTATATTCAATGTATAACCATAACAGTACAGAAACAAACTGTACAATGAACACAAACAGTGATTTGGATGAATTATTTCCTGTGAATGTTGCATCAGAGACAAGTTTTCCTGCTATTTAGAAGCTTTTTATACATTCTCTTTCATACATACTTAATAAAATAATATAATAGGCTTCTTTCTTTGTGACAATTTCACAGTTTTTTCTATTAACTCTTTGGTTGTTCTATCTTTTCCAATGCAGAACGAGGCTGTTTAACAGAGTGAAGGCTCAATGAATGTAACTTGTGTTCAGATCTTAAAGTTTATATCGAACTAAAATGAATGGTAAAAAGGAAAATTAAATAGTAAACACAAATGAACTGCTACGCTGACCATATGTTTGTATGTAAAATCTTAATGAGAAAAGTAACCACCAACTATAGCTGTGTTATATATTAAGTATGAAGTAGCATATAATGGAAAGACCTGAATAAAAATACACTGAAATAAACACTGCTGGACACGAGTCAACAGAAATGATCAGAATAAAATGGACAAAGGATCAATTGTAAACGCAGACACACAAGCAGGAAAGAAACTGATGAACACAGACACATTTATATTTACATGCGCACTCTACAAACCTTATCGAGCTCCTGCAGGTAGGACAGAGCGGCGTCACAGGCCCTGAGGAAACAGGACAGACTCTCCTCCTCCCTCTCAGACAGACGGACACGAGACACCGCAGAGACTATCTGGTGGTCCAGAGACAGACCTGAAACACAAAGGAGAGACCTGATGAATTATGACTGGCGTTAGCAGGTGATACCTAGCAGGGGGTTAATGTGGTCAACGCTTGAGATACAGAGAGTCATTACGGTATAATTTACTATAATATAAAAATTGTAATTGTCAGTTTATAATCAGTTTAAAGTAGAATGTGTTTTGTTGTGTAATTGTCTTATCTGAAAATATCAAAATAAATGAGAGGAAGGTCATATTTCGGTAGCTGTTAGGTAAAGGATAAAAGTGTTACATATTCAAATAAATGAGAAATGTCTTCATCTCAAAGGGTTTCTTAAACAGCCATCTACGTCACTTATTACTCCCTGCCAACGAGTTTTCTAAAATCAAAGTAATGGATACGCAGAATGTATTAATTCAAACTTCAACAGATTCTGTTTTTCATTATCAGAACAGGTCTACAGCTATCTCTGCACTCGTTTTTGCTCTGTACAAATTCAAATTACAGTACGTGTACAATTCAATGGGTTTATTGGGTTTTATTTTTGGGTAATTGTCGTCATGTTCGTAGTGTGGAAAGTTAATATTAATTTTTAACCACATGCTAACATGCCAACTTTGCAGACTGCATTGCAAAAACATCCACTCTAAAAAGTGATGTGGACCTACTACCACTTAATTAAATGCATAATAAATTATATAATTTATTATTATTTATTTACTGATTTAGAAAAAACCTTTTAAGCTGCAAACATTATTTTCATTATTTTTATTATAACAGTTTTTTTTTGTTGAGCCAAAACAATTATTAATCAGAATTTCAAATAGTGTTTTTTATAAGACTAAAACAATCAATTATTGGCAAAGATGACTTGTTTATTTTTAAATTGTTTCAATTTTGCAATGAAGTGTTTTTTTTTAAATTTCTTTAATCTTTTGCTGTGATGTCATCGGAATGTTGTGATGTCATTGATTGATGTCAAGATCAAAGCCAATAGAATGTTGCTTTGATACAAAGGCGAACATTCTGTCTGAAACTATGGATATAGGATCCCAATCAACCTGGTTCAGTTCACATTCTTCAGGACACTTCCACAAGGACACAACCACAACAAGCACAGATTCTTAAGGACTTCGGATCCAAGGATACTAACAGACATGGATCAATCTACATATGAGAGTCTTCGCGTACTTATCCAACAGAGCCTGAACAAGCTGACAACCATACAGTTGTCGCAGCTGCAAGGCGGGTCTCTAGACAGCACCGCAGAGGATGTAATCACCGAATTGTGTGTGGATATTGTAAATATGCTATTCATACATGTTACTGAGGTGTTTAATTGGAGGCAACTGAAGGGGAGGCTCACTCCCACATCATCTAAAAGCTCTTCTGGGTCTGCCAGATCACAGAAGGACAGCATTTCTGAAGATGATGTCCGCAGCTGTCTGGGAGACAAAATATCCCTGGCTTTCTCTGAGGCAACCAGGATCACAGACATCAGTTGCCGAAGCGTGGAGAAGGTTACCAGCGCTGTGGTTAGAGAGATCACCGAGAGACTAAATGAGCTCTCCGATGCCTCTGGAAGTATTGGAGGCAGCAATAAAGGGAAAAGTCCTCTCGTCTCACGTTCATTCACGCACAGACTGAAGACCATGGTCCGACATGTTGTGAGGATGTTAAAAAACTGCACAGGTGAGGAGGGCACCACGCCCCTTGGAAGCGGGGAGTTTACCCCCGTACTTTCTTTTGTGGATGAGACGGACATTCTGCCTCAGACGAGCTTTGTCATCGAAACGACAGAAGCCGTGAAAGCTATACTGCAACAACAGGCAAAATGCATTACCCCGATTAGTTATAACGCTAAGATTTCCGATGAAGAATGCGAAGTGTTTGAGTCCGGTTCCTCCCAGGACACAAACGAGATGGCTTCTTCTATAGTCAAACAAATAATTGAAGACACTTCACTGCCGGAATCAGTGCCGGAATCAGTGGCTGAATATGAAAAGTTACCCTACTGGAAAACGGTGGGAGATAAACTTAAGTATTTCTTTGCGGTAAGATTTGCCAAGGGCTCACTACTTGTCCTTGTGAGACAACTGAGGCGTAAATATAATTGCGTCTCAGAGGAAGAGACGTCTCTGAGCCAGTTAATGGAAGAGGCCGATCTGGTGGTGAAAACCATCATCTCATTAAACGAAGAGGACATAAATAATGACACGGACGACGAACCCACTTATGAGAGAATCGCAGAGGTAATATCCAGCGGACAACACAACATGGCTGCAATTGAACTTGGTGATATTGTCTCACAGCACCTCCAGCAGGACCCTTCCGTTGACTTCCGTTTTGAAATACAGGGCGAGGTCAACACTTTTATGAGGCAGATACGCAACTGGCTCAACCGGCAGCTAAAGCTCCACAAAAAGAGGGGGGACCACGCAAGTGTGGCTGTGAAGCAAATCAGGGGACTGGTCAGCCAGCGATCGCTCACACAGACCTCAGTTGTACAAAGTGGCTGCGTGACACCTGTGTCAGGTTCAGCTTCTATTGCTCTGGAGGTCGCTGTAAGTGCTGAGGCTGGTGACACTTTGGTGGTTGAACCCAAACCACATTCCACCCCCATACAGTCCGTCAAGTCGCAGATTGTAAATGAAGCTAGGGACACTTTGGTGGTTCAATCCGAACCACCTTCCACCCCCATACAGTCCGTCAAATCGCCAATTCTAAATGAAGTTAGAGACACTTTGGTGGTTGAACTCAAACCACCTTCCACCCCCATACAGTCCGTCAAATCGCCAATTGTAAATGAAGTTAGAGACACTTTGGTGGTTGAACCCGAACCACCTTCCTCCCCTATACAGTCCGTCAAATCGCCAATTGTAAATGAAGTTAGAGACACTTTGGTGGTTGAACTCGAACCACCTTCCACCCCCATACAGTCCGTGAAGTCGCCAATTGTAAATGAAGCTAGTGACACTTTGGTGGTTGAACCCGAACCACCTTCCACCCCCATACAGTCCGTCAAATCGCCAATTGTAAATGAAGTTAGAGACACTTTGGTGGTTGAACTCGAACCACCTTCCACCCCCATACAGTCCGTGAAGTCGCCAATTGTAAATGAAGCTAGTGACACTTTGGTGGTTGAACCCGAACCACCTTCCACCCCCATACAGTCCGTCCAGTCAGAGATTAGAGACAGAGCTAGGGACACTTTGGTGGTTAAAGCCAAACCACTTGCCACCCCCGTTCCGTCTGTAAAGTCACTAATCCGAGACAAGTCTGGTGACACTTTGGTGGTTGTAGTAGAACCACCTTCCATCCCCATTCAGTCCATCGTGTCACCCATCAGAGATGAGGCTGGTGAAGCTGTAAGTGAGACCGCAGCACCAGCAGCCTATCAGTGGGACTTAATGAGCTGCAATATTATGGCCATTGCAGTGTTCCAAAAGATAATGAAAAGGCGAAAACATCTGGACAGTAGTCTGACCTGTAAGGTCATTGAAAGCATCAGTGAGTCACTGGCGGCGTTGCTTTGGGAGCAGATTGGAGGCGCTGACGTTGCTGTCAAGCCGAGCGGCCATGATATAAAAAGGGTCGCCAAGGCGGTGCACAAGGAGTTGTGCAAGAATACAGGCGGTGCAAAGATCTTGCAGAAGAGCCTGCTGACCCAGAATGTATCTGTTTACAGATACATAACTGAGACAGTGAAAATGCATCTGGTGATGCCAGAAAAGAAGACTGGCATGAACAGACTCTTGTCACGTCTCTTAAATACCGTGGCCAAGCCGTTCACCGCCTGCTTTGGACGCAAAGATTAATCTTTGGCGGTTTCAAGGCGTTAGGGCAAACACACGCAAAAATACACGCGTAGTAACTGAAATGACATAGGGTTTACTCCGAGAGGCTTCGGTTCGCCCACATTTTAAACCTTAATGAAAAAAAACCTAAGTACCAAAAAAACAGGTGACACCACATGACAAGACCGGCATGAACGGTTTCTTCTAACATCTCTTAAATACTGCGGCCAAGCCATTCACCGCCTGTTTTAGAATCAAACAGTAATCTTTGGCGAGTTCGAGGTGGTGGTTAGGACAAACACGGACAAAAATACACGCGTAGTAACTGAAATGACATAGGGTTTACTCCGAGAGGCTTCGGTTCGCCCACATTTTAAACCTTAATGAAAAAAAAAAACCGCTCCGTGCTACTATCCTCAGATGTCATAGACGCAACTGGTCGAGGCAGACGGCCACCCACCTAGAGCCGGGGTCTGTCCGAGGTTTCTGCCTCTTAAAAGGGAGTTTCTCCTTGCCACTGTCGCCAAGTGCTTGCTCATGGTGGGAATTGTTGGGTCTCTGTAAATAATTCTAGGATATCAGGTGTCCTAGGACCACGCAGGTGCCTCAGTGTTTAACACTGTGGCCTCACAGTTATAAGGTGAGAGTTCAGTTCCGACCTTTGACCCTCTCTGCTGTGAGGAGTACAGAGTGCTCACCGAGGGTTTTCTCCGAGAAGCTTCGGTTTCCCACGTTTAAAAAACTTCTCCGATCGAATCCGACCTGTGGCTTCCTGTCATCCTTTCTCTCTCTCTCTCTCTCTCTCTCTCTCTCTCTCTCTCTCTCTTCAGCTATCAGTATCCATTAAAAATAGATAAAAAAAATAAATAAAAATAATAGAAGAATAAACAATTGGTTTGATAAGAGTCCCTTCCTGAACACAATCACAAGCCTTATATGGCAATAATCGAGTACTTTTCATGACATTTGCGTGACTGCGAGGACCTGCAAATCACTGCTTGCAGCCTTTATTTTATATAAAATCTTGTGTAATTGATTGGCCTTTTCAATCTGAAATTAAAGATATTCATACCAGTAAAAACAGTGAAATTACCTATAAATAAAGGCAAAAACTGCTATAATACAAATATTATAATCTTAAAGCTATAGAACTGTAAAATTCAACAAAAGTCACCATCTGTTACAGTAATAATTGCTGTTTTCATTACAAAAACTGTATTTTGACAGTTTACCAATGCGTATCCACTGACAAAAAACATTTATTCAGCATGTTTGTTGTGAAAACTTAATTATACAGGATATCTGTAATCTATTAACAGTATTAAACTTCAATTTAACAGTTTAAGCTATTAAATAAATAAAGAAAAGTTATAGATTTGCAAAAGAAAACAGTAATTGTATGATTATTTACAATATTATTTTACAATAAACATGTAAATTAACAGGCTGCTTGTAATTTCATTATTTCCATGTATTTCCATGTATTGTATTAGAATTTTCAGTTGTTTATTTTTACAGTTTAGGACCAGAGAGGAAGAAGCGAGCAGGGCAGTCCTGGTCCAGATGCCAGGTCTGACGTCCGTTAGTGGACTCATTGGTACAAATAAACGTAGCGAGCAGGAACATTTCTAGACCGCAAGAGGCCTGTGATGGACAGCAGCCTCAGGCCAGACGCCAGGTCTAATCAAATAAGCAGACAGCTGCCAATGGACGAGACATCAGCATCCAAATATTCACATCTGACTCCATTCCCACACCACTGTGCAATATATGCACACAAAAAAAGAGCATGGGAAGGAGCTTTGCAACCCTCAAGGGAGTAGATCTGTTTTCTCGTGTAGAGTCAGTCATAACAGTCCGCTGTAAACATAATTTCCCAAACAATCAAAGGAAATCAAAATCTATAATAAAATTCTCTCAGTGTCATGAGCATGAGGTCATATCCGATCATCAGGAAACAGTGTAATGACCTGATGATGATGATGAGTGTAACAAGATTATCCAGAGCTCTAAGGACAAAAGAGAGGGTAATGATCTGTGGATGTGACCTTTGACCTTTAATAAAGCTGGTATTCAGTAATTAAAATAGACAAATCGATTGTATCTGTCTGGAAAACGTACCTAAAAATAATCTGCCACAACAAAACGGCATTTCTGGACCTCAGACGGCTTGGGTGCATGTGTGACTGTGAGTAACGGCACATCCTCGACATATGACTCACAACCATTTTTAAAACAGCATCTGTGCAGAAATCTGCCAATTGCAGTAAAATATGTTCCCTGAAGGGCTTTAAGTTGTTTCTTTACTCTGAAGAATCACATTTCAGACGTTGAGGTGTCTTTCAGGAGAGAAAACACAAAGGTTGTGTTTGTTGAGCTCAGGTCTGAATTAGGGTGGAAGTATAAGGGACACATTGGCGCAAGGACATGAATCACAACCTCATGGGCGTTCTCTGATTTTGTGTGACATTTTTTTATTTTATGCACCGATTTAAAAGTCCTCTACTCTCCACATGAATGTAAAGGAAAAAAAGATCCAGATTCTGTGACTGTGTTGACTATTTCTCTCCTAAAATCTGTTCACAAACATATTTTATTGTTTATCTGGAACACGAGATTATGTGTGACCCGGCGAGCCACCATTGTCTGAACAATGGAGATATCAACGACCATAACACCGAAATCAAGGCTTTAAAATGAGCATTGAGGCAACCGGAGGACATCAGAGGAAAAACAACAAAACATTTTCTACATATAATCAGTGAATAAAGTTATTATTTAGTTATTATAAAGTTGTGTTTTTGTACAAACAGTGACTACACTGCAGCAGCGTCTGTGTGTTTCCAGCCTAATTCTGGTCTCATTTGTTGTTTGATAAACAGTAAATTCATCAAACTGAGGTTAAAAACAACATCACATGTGGTCTTCTCAACTGGAAACGTGTTTATTTGCATACAGTGCGGGGAAGTGAGCTCCAATCACAAGTGGTCACTCAAAATGCATGCGGAGGACTGACGTACTGAAAGCTGTCCACTTGTGATCGGATCACCCAAGATGCACGTTAATGGCAGGCGTAAACGCGGCCTAAAGGACCAGATTTTCACATTTCTGCTTTCACATCATTAGTGTCATCCACAAGCTGAGGTTAAAAGACTCAAACAAACACACCACGAGGTTACTGACATAACTATCCTTCCATTTAAGCTGATGTTTTCCAGCCGCGTTACATTCATTTCCACAGATTGGATTTCATCGGCCCGACCGCCTCCTTTTCCCCCTCCACTTCCAAAACCCCGTACAAGGTCACTGTGATTTTAGGGCTGTAATAACTCCTAGCAACAGGATTAGGAATGTTATCATCGAGGAAACGTATGCAGAGAGCTGTTCAATCTTAGTTGTGGTGTTTTTCAGGGAAACGAGCCAGTCCTCGGTAGGCGAGGCCGACAGGTAGGAGATCTACAGTCAGTATGCAGCTCCATAATGGACCAAAACGTCTGAAATCCCAGTGAGAGGCAACACAAGTCTTACTAAAGGTTAATGAAGCCCACTATGATATTTGACTGAATAGTTTTGTTACACGTTGGACACTTGTCATTCTTTCTCACCCAAATCAGGACTAACAAACATTTGCAAAGCCGACTTTTGATTGATCGTATTTCTGCTCAGTATTTCTCAAAATGTCTCAAACCTGTTGCTTCTTGTCCCTTTGCCTCCTCTCCTTCTCCTGCATTGGTATGTGGGTGTGTTTGTTAGTCTGCTACTCTGTGATACACTTTTGAATTACTTCTAAACCCTCTGAGCTCCATTTCTGCTGGAAGAAAACACCCCTTTAATATCCTGTAAATGTTAGTGGCAGCTCATCCGTTTAATAGCTGAAATCATTTGTTAAACCTGCATTAACTGAAGTTTTTGGGTGCAGTGAACGCTGTAAACACATATTATCTCTCAGTACGGCTGACTTGTTAGAAAAAAGTTGTTTATTTACACGTTGAGCAGATATGGACATTATCAATGCTTTGTAGTCATGTTTATGGCCATCTGAAAAGTGATACGTTTAATATTTGCCATCCTTGTTAGCTCTGTCTAACTGGACCAGGAGGTCAGTCTGTTGTAGACACGGCGCTACACCAGGGCTACGTGAGCTGTGTGCTATATGTAAATATAATCTGACAGTATGTATAACAACAGCTATCTATCAGCTATGTCATTAGGGGATGTGTACGGATGGCTGCAGCCTGAAGTGGCGAGCTGGATACAGGACGGGATGTGGGATGATCAGTGAGTTCAGAGGGGCTCTGTGGGGGCTTGTATGTTACAGTCGCCATCCTGTGGTGTTCAGAGGATGAGCCACTGAAGGACGACACTCAGTGTTGTGATATATTTATGAGATGTACACATTTTGTTTTCATTTAATTTATTTCAGCGCATTCATTAAGAATGATGAACTACTTAGGAGGTGTTCTACATCAGGAATTAATGGACACTCAGCAGCCAATCACAATTGAGTATTCACCCAGACTGTGGTGTAAAACATATATAATTTAATGATCTGTATTTGGAAAAGTGTCTGAAGGTTTGGAAATAAAACAGTTTATTGATTTGCCACCTTTTAGATATTTCTATTTAATGTTTTACTAATGTGCCGCAATTATGTTTTTTAGCCTTTATTTTGGGGTTTTCTGAGCAAATATTCATATATGTGATTGTATCATGTATTATTTATTTCTGCCACCTCTTAAAGTCTCCCCTGGCCACCACATTTCTCTCGATCTGCCCCTGAATCTGCCCATTTTTGCAGAACTCAGCCATGAACTTGGTGACAACAATGTTTTTATTCCCGACTGTAACGATGGAAAAAGACCCAAGTTGTTCCAAACCTGGAATTTCCTCTTTAATACTTCCAGAGTTGTCAGGTACCTTTAATGACAAACGCCTCAGCCAGGAGGCGGAGGTGGTAGGTCGGCTGGAAATCCTTGGTCAGCTCCTCCAGTCCCACCCTAGCACACATTCCCTGGGCGTCCCGGTAGCGACCCTGCACATAGTGCACCTTGGCCATCAGCAGCAGAGCCTCGTTCAGGTACCTGGGCTGGAGGACGAGAGGACATAAGTGGTTCCTGTGTTCTGTGCCATAATGGTTTCAAGCTTTAGAGAGATACTATAGGATGAACCCACTGTGAGACGGCCTCGGCTGAGGATAGTGTTGAGGTGGCTTTTGGCCCGGCACAGTTTGGCCTGGGTCTTGTCCGTCAAAGGCGTGGAGCTCCGTAACAGGTCCATGTTTTCCTGCAGGCACTCCTCCAGCAGCACCTCGGCCATCAGCAGCGGCCCGTAGTCGTCTACAAAGATGATTGAAAAAGTAAAAAAACAAGTTTGTTGGAGTAGGTCTGAGCTCAGGGTCACAGGTCATTTGTTTCTGTAGCCAAAGCAAACCTCCCTCAGTCCATTAAAAACAGCATTTCCCAACAGCGCAGGGAGAGGAGTTCAAATATGCCAAAGTCCTGAAGTCTATTTAGAAGCTACAGTTTCCACTTCCCTCATTTCCTTAAATAGCTTTAACATTGTAATACTATGATAAGCGCTGCACGTCCACCTCCACGGAATCAAGATACTGAAGTTTTGGTAAACCAGCTCCGCTCTGACGGGGCCTTCAGTGTCCTGTAGTAAACCTCAGTTTTTATGTACACACACGCTCGATTAAAGCCTTCCTGTTTAGCTTTTTCTTTCTGTGTGTGTGTGTTCTGACGCCAACTCTGTGAGCAGTGTTTATGTCCCGATACACTTGACATATTTGCCAGTTAGTTTTATCAGCACGGCCAAGGCTACACCTATCAGCGAGGGGAAGGTGAGGGATAAACAGCAGGACTTCATAACTGTAGCAAACAGCTGTTTAAAGGGTTCACACAAAGCCGTGGCCGAGACTTTGGAAACAGTCAGTGCTGCAATAAAGTAGCCGGGAGGTAAAAGAGTGTTGTTGGACAGACAGAAACAATCTGTGGTGCATTATTGTAATTTAATCTCCTTTTGTCTACCTCCTCTTCAGTTAGTAATTTCCTCATTTTCGTGAATTACATTTGAACTCCGCAGAGGAAAGGCAGGAAACTTGTTGCTATCAGTTTCACTGAAGGTGTGTGTTTGAGCAACAGCTTTGTGGTTAGAAAAAACGTTAAGGCTCCCCTCATGTATTACAACATACACACAAATAGTCTGCCTGGAGCAATAATGTGTGGCTGACATGTTTCTGCAGAAAAAGTCAAAATTCCACGTTAAAATCTTCTCCCTCTACCTCAATTAAACTCCAGAATCTATGAATATGCAGTTTTCCTGTTTTCCTGCTTCACTGTGGAGACATTTTCAGTGTCTGTGCTCTGGTGGCTTAGCAATCGAGTATGTGGTTATTTATGAAAGGGGCTGCAGTCTCACAGTGAATTATAACACAACTGTATTCAGTCTCATTTTTAATCAACCCTTAACAACAGTTAAAAACAACTTTATAACTTTAGCTGGTGGACATAGTGGAGCATTTAGCTGCTAAAGAGCCAGATATTTCTCTCAGGAGTTGGTGGAGAGTAAACACAGAGCTAAAAGGAGAGTGAATACTGGACTTTCAGGTGAACAAAAAAGCTAAAAATGCACTACTGGTTGTGTAAATAAAATGTCAACCATATCAACTTAAATAGCGACTTGTTTCTGCTGCCCCCAAGTGGCTAAAAATATGTTACGCTCAATCTTTTCTTCAAGAACGTACCAACACAAAGCATCTGAAACAACAACCCCGTCCTGAAAAACTCTTAAATGTTTCATATTGTCCTAAATGTAACACACTGGACCTTTAAAGTTGGATCTGCAGTCAACACACAAAGAAGACTGCTAGGTAGTGAACATGGACGTAAACATTGGAGCTTTAAAATAAAATAAAATCAGCTTTTTATGAGGAAGGAAATGCATTAAATTTGTTTGTTAGACCTTTTCAAAAACATACTATATATTTTTGAAAAGAAACAGTGAATTTAAACTTTTGTTTACAAGAAAACTCCACAGGGTGCCTTTAAATATACTGAGTCTGAGAATAGTGCAACCAGCTTATAAAATAGCCACAAAGTGTTTTAACTGTAGAATAAAATTCCCTCAGGGTTGCAAAAAAACAAACAAATCCCATAAAAAATACAGAAGACTCACACATACGACCTCAGTGTCCTAAATAGTTACTGCAGTGAACTGGTGCATTTTGCCACCACATCTTTAAATTATCTTTACAGTTTTACAGCAGGGTGGATTTTACCACTACGTTTAATTCCTTATTACTTTATGAAGCTCCTCTGTCTCTAACTCGGCCTCTCCTGGTGCACCATGCCTTCCATGCGCACTTAATGTCAGATCAGCTAATGTGAACCAGGCATGCACGCAGTAATACCACATTGATTTAACACTCCAGTGCATAGTGCGGGCGGGGAGAAACCGCCGGCCTGCACTATCAGCCACTTACGGGCCACAATAACAGCGGACGTGCAGTCGAGTCACCTGAACCCATATTTACTCTGCTTAGGTGAGAGGGGGGGGACGCAGGTGCATTAGCGACTTACCAAAGGTGCTTTATGAGGCACACAATGATAAGTGTGTTTGCATTTCTTCCAGCATGCACTGTGTGGAATGATTTTTAAAGGTTATTCCACTGGAAAGTCTTGATGCTTTAGGTTGGCTCTCCTGTATGAGAGGGGTTAACAATGCAGAGGCCAGGCTATACCTTTTGATCATGCTCTCTTTCATTGTGTGTACTGTAAACTTCCAGGGAGTGACGTGTTGTTGTTGGAGCCATCCGGCAGCCTCTCTCTGAACCCTGGTCCGACCCACTGGGAAAGTCAGCTTTGGGGAATAAATTCTGCAGAAGAAACCTTTAAAGCTGCAGTAGGTAACTTTTAATAAAAGACGGACAGACGGATAATCTGGTTCCTCCGGCTCCTCCTGGTGCTCCTGATGGCGTCTGCAAGAATCCACCAAAGCAACCAAATAGAGGCAAGAATAGAGAAATAAAGATGGTTCTGGTATTTGACCCTTTGGGAAAGAGTATCTTCCTCGGCTCTGATTGGTTGTCGTTCAGGTGCAGTGGATTATGAGCCATTAAGGAGCTCTACAGCGACCCGGAGGAGGCAGATTTTTTATGTCCTACTATCAGGATTTAGTGAAAGTTTCAGCAAATATGACACAAAAATAATAAACTTTAATAAAAGTTACCTACTGCAGCTTTAAGTACACTCTATCTTGTTAAGTCCAAAGTCCAACCTGTGTACAGTTCAACCCAGACTACAAACATCCTCCACCAACACTGTTTCTCACTAAATCCTAAAATCATACTTCAACAAACAAAATCTACAAATTAACAGAGTAAATCTAAATAGTTCCAACTACAAATCAACTTATATTTAAGCATTTTAACTCTGACAACAACTCCTAAAAACTTCCCTAAAAAAAAAAAAACCAGCTCACTGTTTCCAGATTTAACCTGAATATAGAACAGAGTGTTTCTGGCTGTGCAGAAAGATAGAGCTCAACTTCAGCTCCTCCAGGTGTGTGTGTGTGTGTGTGTGTGTGTGTGTGTGTGTGTGTGTGTGTGTGTGTGTGCGGTACCACTCACCGTCCTCGTGGAACCGCGCAGCGTGCATCTGGTCGATGATCGCCGGCATCTTGTCCCACTGGCACTCGGCCCGGTAGCGCTCCAGCTCCGCTTCCAGCCGGATCTGGGTGAAGGAAACCCGGGATGCCATCGCCGCTCTGTCCCGGTGGTGACTGTACTCCCCGGACACGATGGGAGTAACTGCGGACTGGCAGGAGAAATAAATGTGTAATCTTTGAGTGCGGAGGGGTGGGGTGTGGGTTACTACACAGGGCCAGCAAACACAACATCCAGAGGGCAGCAACACAAGATTTTATTTCACATCTCAGGTTTTAATTGTGAGGATTTTATTGTTGTTACTGGAGCTAATTCATTCATTTGAATATAATCCATTGTATGCATTAACTACTTCATTTAACAAGGAAACTCCTGCAATATTCTGAATTTAATTTAATAAAAAAACTGAAGAAACAAACATTTATTTCTTATAAAGGAGGAAAAAAATCTTATTTTAGAGATTAATACGAATATTAAAGGATTTTATTGGACAAGAAGAACATCCTATAGGATGTTTTTGAACCATTGTAACTTTATAACGCCTCCCTGCACTGTCATACATTAATCGTGTTATTTGGCACTTGCATTAACGCGTTGCTGCCTGTATGAGAGTTATGTTCTCCTGAAGAGAGTTGTGGCATGTTTGAGAGGCCTCTGATCTGTAGCTGTTGCACCGCAAAAGGAAGGGCGGCCTCCTCTGAAGAGCACACGTCCTTAATCTTTCCCGTTAACACTTTAACTGGATCAGGTAGGGGCTTATGCATCAGTGCACAGGGCTCTCCTGCAGCAACACACTGAGACACACACTGTCACACAGTGCAGCAAACAACGATTCTTCTTTTAATAGTGTTCATTTCATTAATGAGTTCACTGCAAAAAAAAAAAAAAAAAAAAATCAATTTGTAATTGCTTGGCTTGCTCCCTGATCTGGGTTCAGCAGCACCTGGCTCAGTTACAGAATAATACATCTGTCAGCTATTGCGCTGTGACATGGAATTCGCGCTGCATCAAGCACAAGGTTGTACAAACTAATAGAGGAACTACAGTGGTATTCACACTAAAGGGAGGGGGGGAACAAGTGCACCTGAATCCTCTCAGCCACAGCACGGAGGGGGGGGTCACTGACTACTGACAGTCTATCAGCTACTGCATCACAGAAAAACAACCTCCAGCCTCCTGAACAGAGCTTTAGCAGCGTCATTTTCTCTCTGGAAACTGGACATTTGCTTATCGACTCTTCCTCCTCCTCCTCCTCTTCCTCCTCTTCTTCCTCTCCTTCCCAATGAACTCCACCACACAGCGCGTGCTCCCCTGTGCGTGTGGATTTGACAGCTCAGCGGCTGCTCCACGCCCCCCCCCCTCCCTCCCCCTGCTGACGTAAAGGAAGAGTCACCTCAAAGGTGTTTTGTTCAGTCAAGATAAGTCACCTCAAATCGGTGCCATGTGCATGTTGTAACAGCTCTGTGTCTAATTACACAATGTTTAAATGTTTAATTAATGTCAATCTCAGGCCAGTTAATGGGAGATTTGCTTTGTTTCTTGTAGCAGGAATGAATGTTTAGCATGTTTTTTTTTTAGAAAGTATATTAAGTGTAGCCATGGTTTTAGTGCTAACAGCATTAAAACGTTCCTAAAAAGTCAGAAACATAATAACATCTGAGGAATAATTTAAGTAACAAGTGTGCGTGTTGAGATTTTCATTCCCGGTCACACAATAATGCAAACATTGTGGTGAGAGAAGTTACTTTTGGTCTTCAGAAGACTCGTATGATGCAACTTATTGTTGATAATGTGTGTAACAGGGAAACAGAGACAAGACTAAAATGTGTATTTTAACTAACATGTTATGAGTTTCTGATTAAAGAAAATGTATTTTATGTCTAAATAGGAAACAGAGCCACACAATAATACAAAATATATGATTTCTGAAGGATTCTAATA